>NC_087203.1:56830615-56835615 GCF_015104395.2 Macrobrachium nipponense | reverse complement strand
CTAAAGTCATCGTGTGTGTATGTTTCGTCATTAATAGGTTCTAACGGACCCTTGACAAGTCTACATGATCTTAAAAAAAATAGTCTTACTTTAACACACGAATCTGTCATGAACTAATATACTCAACCTCATAGTCAATTATTAAAAACTAAAATTCCCCACCAAAAAAAATATGGTCTTTAGCTACTGACCCCTTTTAAACTTACTGGGAGAATTTTTATCACTAACTGACCACTCATTATTAATCCCGTATCTGACAAGTATTCTATCAAAAATCCCCATAATGTTTATACAGCAAAACACACTATAGTGTGTATACAGCTAACCCCCATCAAACATCATGTTGAATATTCCTTCTGTCCTGCGTTTCCCAAGATAAATTCTACCTCCTCTCTATAATAGAAATCCTACGTAAAGATACCTTAAAAACCACTTAATCCCGATTACAAGTTCCCCTTGTAAAAAAAACAAAAATTCAATTTTTCCCATTACAAAATGTATAAGGAAAAAAATAATAATTCAACTCTTTCCCATTACAAAATGTAGTATTTATCGCCACACAAATTGCTGCCCTAACATATTAGTATCATTCCCCGAATGACCCCTTAAAATTCTTCACCATGGAATGCCATCATCAACATTCCTGAAAGCAGTGCAAACCTATGAGTAATCAACTCAAAAAGAAAATATCAACAATTGGTTTCATCCGAGACACCACAGCATTGTCAGCACCAAACCACCTGTTTATTCAACATGTGCTCAGGAATCATCATTCCTCAAGTTGGCCCCAAATATCCTCCATTTAATCCTCGCTGGGAATCCTCAATAAATCCTCACTGATACTACAGAATCACATTAAACCTCAAAATTATCCTCAGCACATCCTCATTGTCACCACACAGGTACCCAAAATTGTCCTAAAAAAATCAATCCCCTATTATATAGCCACCAATTAAAATAATCATCCATATAAAATATCCATCACAGGCTAAATCCTAAGCCATTTGACCACTAATATACCTCAAAGTAAACCATTTGTGATACCGCCACATGTATATAACACCCAAGAAATCACCCCGTCGGGATATAAACCACAGAAAACCACAATCCACAAATTAACCACAACATATATACCACCAAAAATAAACACTGGTGAATATAACCTCATAAAATACAACACCCTATCAGGGGAACCGTAAAACCGCAATGCACCAGTGCCACCCTTAAGAGCCATAATACCACAAAGAACCACACATCACCACCCCAACCCCATTGGCTCATAAAACCACAGATCACCACCAAAAATCATAGCCACAAAAAATTCAACCTCAAAATAACCACAAAAAATCAGCCACAATAAATCAACACCACCAGGAATCACCTAAACACCAAAAATCACCACCGATACCACCATTTTTTAAACTACCAAAATCGTCACCACCGTGACCCTCAATATCCTGTTTATCATCACCAACACCACCGCTGTTATTCCCCGTATCATCAGTGTGGGTTCCGATACCACCACTCCCCATATCTTTCTTATGATTACCATTATCACCCCCCAAAAGCGCCCCCATTTTCACTGTTCCCCATATTAATATTGGTATTCTTAGTTCCACCTGTATCCTCTTATGGGATGAAAACACCTGGTATTCCAACCGTTATACCACTGACACTTGTATGGACTGATATCCTGTGTCTCTTACATGCAGGATGGCCCAGTAAAAGTCTGTTGCCCAATGCAACCCCTTTTATAACCAAAAATGATTCTGTTAACACTATCACCAAGAATAAACTATATTCTGATAAATCCCAGGGTATTTAATCTATGGGCTTGCACATCACACACACCGTGTCTGTTGAGGTTTTCAAGGGTAATAGGAGAACATGGACTGATACAGAACATGGTCAATTAGATTCACTGAAGATCCTGTATCAATGAACATTCCCATTACCCTTGAAAGCCTCAACAGACATGGTGTGTGATGTGCAAGCCCATAGATTAAATACCCTGGGGTTTATCAGAATACAGTTTATTCTTGGTGATAGTGTTAGCAGAATCATTTTTACTGGGCCATCCTGCATGTAAGAGACGCTCTGGGGCGTCCCCCACGAGACCACAATGGCACGTACAAATCATCTGTACCCGTTTTGTTGATCGACTTTCCAAAATTTCGCCGATCCCTTTGCTCTTTTGAGTGACCTGGCTGGGAAGTTCTCGTATTATAACTCCTGAATTTCTGAAGTGTAGGTATCACATCCCTCCGTATTTGAGATGGACAAGCCTGCCAAAAGTGGTCTGCACTTTTGCATATTCCACAATATTTGACTCTACATACTTTCTTTGTGTGCCCTGGTTTATTACAATTGTAGTAACGCAACTGCTGTTGCCCTTGATCGATCGATCTTCTCTTATATTCCACTTTTGCACACAAACAGGGAGAAGGAAAATCTGAGTCTCTTTGCATCGTATTTCTTGGATTCCTATTAAAAAATGTACTGTCCACCTTGGGACATATGGACATAAGTTTTTGAATTTGGGAATAAATCAGTTCCTCATCTGATGTAGGTTCTATCTTTTCATCAAAACTATCTACAATGGCGTCTGGGACGTCATGTAGAAGCTGTGAGAAATTAATCAATTTATGTAAATTATTGAGTGAGATACTATTCCCACTTACCCATGTGGACTTTTTCAACTTCTGTATCCATTCTCAAGCTGAGTCAAACAATTTTGAGCTATGCTCAATAAGGTTTGTTGTCCCTTTTCTAATCTTGCACAATCCTCTTAAATCCCTCACCATATCTCCATGTTCCTTTGTTCCTTAGAAATGCTTGCAACTCGGTCCATGACCGACATTTTGTGTACTGAAAACTACGGCATCTAAATGACAAATCCCCTTTTTTGAAATCTAACAAGGCTTTTGCCTCTGTGAACGCCTCTGCATCATTTTTAATTCCCTTGGCATTTAAGTAGTTATTCACTCCCTCAATAAAAATTTGCACTGGTTGGGACAGAACGCCATCAACTATGCCTCGAAAAGGGCTAACTCCTGCATATGTTAGTTATCTTATGCACTAAAGTCTGACTTGTACCTGGTTCGGCCATTTTGTCTTCTTTATGGGAACTCTTCTGATTCAGGATTCACCCCGACCTCAATAACATTGATATATTTAACCCCACATAAACCACCAACACAAAAGTAATAATATATTCACCAATAAAAGAAAATAGCATGCACCAGTTCCCAATAAACTGCTATTGCTTCCAGTTGCTGCCTCGCAGATTCAAGGACAATCAGCTGATCGCCACTACTACTAGTTCGCGAGCTGGACTATAGAAAACGGGAAGAGAGAAGGCGTAACTGCTGTTTTCTCTTCTGGGAAAATTGCTTAGCCAGAGCCGTTCTTACAGTAGCCTCTCTCTCTCTCATGCCACATACAAAAAATTAAACTTATTGTACAACTTCTTCTAATGCATTGCAATTACAACAAACCCCTAATGTCTGTTGAATCCTGAGGGACATAAAAATGAAATACACTTGTGAGCAAATTAACAACAACAACAAAAAGTAAACTTTAACACTTATGTCCTCATAGGTTTCGGCACATGAACATGAAGTTATTTGCACTCGCCTTAGTGCGTAATATTCAGTTACACTTGCAACCATGCGTAATTATTTCCTGTTATCCCAAGAAACACGTCTTACACTTAAACATTAGCTAACATCACTGGCAATCGCCCAGCTACCCGTCCGAAATCCACTGACTACCAGTTAAATTCCCCCATAAATCAGCAAAGAGAGTCAGTTGCCAAATATACATAATTATAACCACTTTTCCACAATATATGCCTAATCTATCTAATCCTAGTCTCTCCAGAAATGTAATATATAGGCTCGAATGCCTTTTGACGCTGCGACCATCTCTTACAAGGGTCAAAATGACGCTTGTTTAAATAGCTGGAGAGTACTCCTAACTGGGAAACATAACCTACCTTTTGCATACCTTTTGTATTCCCCTTCTGTGACGTCTCTGAAGCTAGCTGTAAAATCAATTATTAAGCTCTAAGCAAATTTAAACTCCCACTATCTATCAATAAGTCAACTCAAGTCTAGAGATCCCATTTTTCTATATGGTGACTTCAACTCCATCTGAAAATGAGAGTATAATTATCAAACAATGAAATGTTAAAGTTCGTCAATGAATGAGTGTCGCATTGCACTCCCCTTTCTCTAGAACCAAACTCAATGGCACTACATAAAGTATATAACTTTTTCAAAGTCTTCCACTTTACATTTTTCAATGGAACAGTAAATGAGATTATATCTCATTTACTGTAATCAACGTATGTATGTACACCCACCAACAGACGTACGGATACACGCATGCTATTGCTCACACGAACGTACACACACTAGTCTGTTCCCATGTACTCGGTAACCTGAAGTAACCTCCTTTGTGGTTATCTCACGTTTCTGGAATGTATTCAAGATCTCGTTTATCCACACGGCGTGTTTTCTATTAGTTTTTTATCTCAGCATTTTCGAGGAATCCAGTGTTTTGCACCTATCTCGAACTAGCAAGAGCTAAGGTCATCAACCCCACTTATTTTGATATAGTGCCTTAAGATATATATATTTTCACATGTGGGGGTCGTTTTGGATGAAGATACGGAGTAATAATGAAGCGCTTTTGACTTACCTTGAGTTAGAAAACTCTTTAATGAGCTAAGGTCGCCAGGAAACCAGCCATTTAGATCTAAATTAAGTTTATTTACACAAAGTTTAACAGCCTGAGACAAACGGAGCGGCAGATAGGTCATGTGGAGAGGGCACAGAATTCTGTCTTAAATTATTCCATTATTCACAATAGCATGAGAGAATGGCCGAATTCACACTGTGCAAGGCTGGTTGCCAAGTTTTTCATGATAATCTCTTCTACGGTAAGTTGAGCGCTTAGCAAGGATGCAGGTATGCACGAAAGTCGGCAATCAGAAT
>NC_087203.1:56796923-56830115 GCF_015104395.2 Macrobrachium nipponense | reverse complement strand
AACCCATGGATCCTTTCAAATCCAGGAATGTCAGTGAAGCTTTTACCTACTACACCACCGCGAGAGGCTAAAAGTTCATGTCGCCTCTCACCCTCCTATACCTTTCAGGCACATGTAATTAATTGGTTTGGAGACAACATCAACCCACCTCGACTCCGGTAGTGTTTGTAGTGCTTTTGACAGCACGTAGCCAATCTATAAGTCATATCACATTTCCGAGATTCACATACATATATCGAGCGACAATGTCCTTTAATATCTAATTCGCTCTACCTCGGAATTAATATATTTTCATATATGCTTAACCGAAGGGGAATTTTTTCTCGATAATAGACTTGCCTTGACCAGAGCAATGTGGAAATGTAGTACATCGGCAAGAGGGGGATGCAGAGGATCTGTGGGTCATCGGCTTGACTTTCTAGTTCCATGTCTGGCATTTTGACTCTCACACCAAAACGCGAATTAAGCACCATATTTAGTCCGTTAATGGTGTTCAGAGTTCATCAGAAGTCAAAACTATACATCGTGTTGTTCCGTTAATGACTTTCTGAATATGGTCGATGTAGATCGTAAATAGCTGGGCCAAACCGTTCGAACACGCCAGAACATACCTGGTAAGGTACGCCGTAATTAGTCCATTAGTGGCATGGGTGGTTTCCGAGAAAGGAGCTTTCAGAAACCTAAGCTTTGTAGCCATATGGTTCCGTTAAAGGCTTCTGAAGGTAAGCGTGGCTGTAGTTAGTGCATAAACGGCAAAGCCAAAACTACGGTTTTCCATCACTCCTCGTTGTGAGGTTGCAATGAGACAAAACTTGGAACTACTGATTTATTACCTGGACATGCGATATACATTGCAATGTGCGGACGGAAACGGAGTACCCGACCCCCGAGTCTCGTGACTCGCACACAGATAGAGAAGAATTTGTGTTTCTTAGTAGTCAATAAAATGGTAGCAACATAGTGGACATACATCGGCGGAAAGGCCACAAAATTCTACATACAAACATATACATTGATTCTTGCTACTTAGCTAGATGAGATACAAAATTGTGATTAGTGGGTAAAGAAATTCTTGACACAGGTATTTACAAGCTAGATGAGGTACAAGATCGGGATTAGTGGGTAAAGAAGGTCTTTTCACACACTACAGTACCTGATGATCCCTAGTCTTGTTGTCTTCCAATATACTGATCAGGGGCAAGCACTATGGCAACAAAGGGACAAGATTGGTATCCCCAGAGGAGCTGGGGAGCAAAAGGGGAAGAGGGGCTGTTGCTTCGGCTTGTGAGAGCCCTGATTTGTGGGATGCTTCTGAGGCCGAACTGCAGTTGCCTTCTGGTTTTAAAATCTCTGGCCTCGAGATGCTCCGCCCCTTGCAGGATATCTGAGGAGATAAATTCCTTGGAGCCAATAGGAATAGACGAGATGGTTTAGAGAGAATGACGGCTTCAGTTAAGAGGGCCAACTAGAGAATAAAAGGGTGTTATTTTACTTGGATTTCTGGTTTAAATAATAAATCCTATATATATAGATATATTATATATATATATTATATATATATATATATATATATATATATATATATATATATACTATATATATATATATATATATATATATATATATAATACACACACACACACTTATATGCTGTTGCTTACGCAATCCGTATGTTCCCTCAGTGACTGTATGAAATGTTGTAAGTGTTTACAATATTTTCAGATTCAGTATTTTTGCTTAGAGTTAATATGTTTTAATAATGTGTGTTCAGATTCACAAAACATGATTTAAAGTATTAAGAATAACGTAGAATGTGAAAAAAGAGAGAGAAATTAACAGTCCATTCAAAGCAGGAAATTGCTGTCATCACTCAGATAAGGGGGAGCTCGAGGTCTCCATTTTGTTTTGGAAGCATGTTGTTCATATACTATAATAATATATACTTATATATTATATATTATCCTATACTCTCCATATATATATATATATATAATATAATTATTATATTCTTATATTGCTATATGCTGTTGCTTCCGCAATCCGTATGTTCCCCTCAGTTGACTGTATGAAATTGTTGTAAGTGTTTACAATATTTTTAGATTTGGTATTTTTGCTTAGAGTTAATATATTTTAATAATGTGTGTTCAGAATTCACACATGATTAAATATAAGAATAATGTAGAATGTGAAAAAAAGAGAGAGAAATTAGCATTGTCCATTCAAAGCAGGAAATTGCTGTCATCACTCAAGATAAGGGGAGCTCGAGGTCTCCGTTTGTTTTGGAAACATGTCTTTCATATATATATATATATATATATATATATATATATATATATATATATATATATATATATATATATATATATATATATATATATATATATATATATATATTCTTATGTGCCGTTGCTTCCGCAATCCATATGTTACCCTCAGTGACTGTATGAAATGTTGTAAGTGTTTACAATATTTTCAGATTTGGTATTTTTGCTTAGAGTTAATATGATCTAATAATGTATGTTCAGAATTCACAGAAATATGATTTAAAACATTAAGAATAACGTAGAATGGGAAAAAGGAGAGAGAAATTAGGCTTGTCCATTCAAAGCAGGGTGGTGAACAGATTGCAAATGCCAAGAGTCCAGATCGATAGAGCTGTACAGAAGATACCTGATACACTGTATGGAAGGTACCTGATGCCTCGATCTCACAAATGACGTGAAACACAACGCTTATTACTGATTAACGCCTTTGGCTGAATGCCCAGAACAATACTTGGATATTATATTAACACAGGTCTCGCTCTAGAAACGGAAAATGGAATAAGTAAAAGATATGAGACATTTGACTGCTAATTTCCTTGAAGTTGCACGTTATCTTTCTACAGGGGATTCTAGATGTCTTCTTCAGGGAGATGCCGGTAAGGGAGGGACACGTTAGGGCACGACAAAGATCACTTGGGCTATTAGCAGCCCCTTTCTCAAAGGGAAAGCATAGCTCAGAGGGACCAAGGAGCGGAATGAGGATCTATACAGGTTCTAAGGAGGTCTCCAGTGCTCCGGTCGCTTTTATCACCTCAGAGAAAGTTCTCCAACTTCCTGTTAGATGTCGCGGCCTGTCCTTCCTTGGCCCTTCCAACACGTGGTCACTCCAGAATGTGGTGCCCTGTCACGGGTCCAATATGGCGCCGGCTAATCCTTTTCCGGAAGGTTCTTAGGCAGACTTTCTCCTCTCAGCAGCGACCTGCAGCCACCTGCAACACAAGGATACCTGAAGTCGGACGTACAGGGGATATTATAGGAATAATTCCTGGGAGGAAGTGGTGAGAGAGAGAGGGGGGCGCAAATCGCCTGTATTTTTATCATGAATGGTAAATTAGAATATTTATTGGCAGATGAGATGGCTTGAGGTGGGAACCCTTTTTACACTACATATTATATATATATATATATATATATATATATATATATATATATATATATATATATATATATATTATATATATATATATATATATATATATATATATATATATATATATATATATAAATAGAGAGAGAGAGAGAGAGAGAGAGAGAGAGAAGTACTTTCTATTTACTCGGCTAAATGACGACAAAACACTGCTTGACTGAAATCAACGTCTCTGTAAAGGCTTCCTCGTCGGTTCATCCTCACCTGCTTTAGACTCCTCTTGAATAAAAAGACTCAAACCAGTTTTTTCGAAACAAACTTTCTTTTTGAGGTTTCTGCTGTGGAATGAATGGGGATGGTGTTTCAGACTAGGATAAATGTGACGGAGCAGTTCTGTGGAAATGTTTACTAATGTTCGTCTCATCAGACCTAAGTCCAGCCCAAGCAGTTTGCAGATTTCTATTAACTTGTTACCAGACCTCAAGTTCTGAAATCGGACCGAACTGTCGAAGTAGGGAGGGCAGAGCTTGCAGTTTAATGTATTTTAGCAATTTTATTTTCCAAATCTCTCTTAGAAGATATCATGTTTGATTTACATTTGTGAATGTTACAAAAGACCTCGGGAAAGAACAGTGGGAGTTTCTTTATACATAACATAAGTCAGAGTGAGTGAATTTAGAGTAAGTGAATTTAGGTAGTCATCAAACCATGTAAATTTTCCCTTGTTCGCGAGAATGTCGACAAATGTGGAGAAAGCTATTGTGTTACTGTCGTGTTATGCTTTTAATCGAATGGTGATCATCATTTTATTTAGGGAAAAGATAATTGCGGTGAGTGGGTATTGAATATCGCGGAAAAACCGAGCATCAAGTTTTTGGCCTCACCACTCTTGCACAGCCTACGGCAAAAGATGCCAAGCAACCGCACCACATTTCTCGAGGTAGAAAGTTGACGGCGTTCCCAGGAGGTCGTAAACTCGTAAAATATCTATGATGACCAAGTGTAACAACCAGAATACTAATTAAATTGCCAAGAGCTAAGGAAAAGGCGAGAAAAGCATTGCAACCATTTTTTTATGAAAAATCATCTCTAGGGTTTCTGACCAGCTGTATCGAAAACAGGGTGAAGAAGTGTGGTGACAATGACCGAGATCCTAGAAAAACAAGATTGATGTGGAAACCTCGACAAGTAGAATTGATTAGATCACTTTAATGTTTCAACCTGTCATGTAGATGGCTAGATGTCTTTTGAGTCATTTTTGGAATCTAATAAATTAAAATTATTGTATTATTAGAAATGTCGTAAATAAACAAATGTGGAAGATCAGAACTAAAACCTTGAAACCTTTAGGACCTGTTAGGCTTCTGTAAAACGAGGAAAAGGTAGAAAGTTTCAAAACCTTTGCTTCTAAAATGTCTGTCATCAATTTTTCGTTCAAAACCTCGGGACGGACTACTTGTGTTTTCCTCACGGCTGTTAAGTATCTTCTCGAAGCCAAAAGTGGAAAGTCACTATTGATAGATCTTCATACAAAAGCTAAATGGGAATATGATTTGGCTCGTCCCGGTTCCTTAATATAATACTAGAATAGAGGAAAAGTAGAAAAAAAATATCAGAGAAATTGTGTCGTTTGCAGTATTGCTGCTTAAATGTGGTTTTCAGCTAGGATTTTGGGGCGAAATTGCTAGCTGAAGTAATTTTCAAGCAGTCAGTCAATACATAAAGTAATTAGTTTAAACATTCACTAATGTTATCAAATAATTAAATTAATTCTTCTTTCTCGTATTATGAGTCGCAAATGCATCTTCTGAAATGATGTTTATTTCAATTAGGAAAGTGTGATTGCTTTTGATGAATAGTATGTAATTAAAGGTGTAGGGTGGGTTTCTCCAATCTGCTAAAGAACCTTACACAAGAACAAGCAAGTGAAACTGACACCCACGCATTATACAAAGTTGCCTGGTTAATTGCAGGGTATGCTATTAATTTTGCCCCAAAATCCTTGCTGAAAACCACATTCAAACACCAATACTGCAAACGGCACAATTACCCTTTTATTTATTTTCCATTTTCCTTCTATTTTGAAGGAACCGGGAAGCATTTTCCCGGGATGTTACCGAGCTCCGGGACGCATATTCCCGAGATGTATACTGGTTTTGCACCAGCCAGTTTCCAGCCAATCATAGAGCGCGCTTTCGTTGTGACGTCACCTGCGGTGGGCGGAGTTAGCAGCCAGCATATTGAACATCTCTATACATCATTTCTAATGAAAAATGAATATGCACATTTAAGCAAGCTCGGTAACACAATACAACTATTTCATCTTTAAAAATATGTACTTGCACGAAATTGAGGGACTGCCTATCGGAAATCGTGTCTGATTTGACGAACAGACATGATTATCGAGTACGCCTAAGGAATTTAACCCCTTTAGAAACATTATGTGTATATATATATATATATATATATATATATATATATATATATATATATATATATATTCCAGATATTTGACAAATTTATATTGCACCATTCATCGACTGCCTTAATGCTCAATAGTAAAAACAAAATTTGCAATGGAAGCAGCTTACTTTTCTTTTTTATTTATTTGTAAAGAAAAGTTCAGAAATAGATATATCTATATCTAGAGAGCCCACCTTCACAGGATACAGCGTGGATTTCTTAAGTGCTTGTTATGAGAAATATAAGACAAACTATGGCGCATTGCTAAGGAAATAATATCTAGCATTCATACTTCTTTTTTTTTAGCATATTGCATCATTTTTCGACAGTCAAACAGAAGTTTACTTACATTTTCATAGTCTATTAATCAAAACAAATAACCATTCACTATATATATAATATATATATTATATATATATATATAACATATATAATATATATATAGATAATATATATATATATATATATATATATATTATATATATATAATTTATATATATGTGTGTGTGTGTGTGTGTGTGTGTGTGTGTGAATTCTTATCACACCAGCGTGATTCATATACATGCATTAAGCTACCAATGTCCTTTAATATCCAATTCGCTCTACCTCGGAATTGATATATTTTCATATGTTAACCGAAGGGGAATTTTTTAATTGATAATAATTTCGTCCTCCCATGGATTAAGCATATATTTCAATATGCGCGGAAGCTAATCTCTCGCTGTCTCACGAAGTCCCAAAGTATACGAGTATGCATATCCGTACCATTGCCATTAAAAACGGATACAGTGATGAAGGCGTTCAAGAATGTCTTAGATTATCACGTAAATCTTTGTATTCTAATGCTAAACGAATTTGAGAAACCCAACGCAATTTGGTCTTAACATATCACCCTACCTTGGAAAACAGTGTACATTCTTTGAAAGTGCTGGGTTTGGGTTTGGTATTTTCTTTCCCCAACACAATAGGCAACAATCTTATAAGAAATAATCCTAAATATGATGAAGGTATTATTTATCAGATCCCATGTTCATGTAAGAAGTACTATATTGGACTGTCGAAAAAGGAACTTGAGGTGCGAAAGTCAGCACAAATATAGTATCAAGGGAAATGATAGTAGCAATGCCATTAATGTCCATAATCAATCATGTTCTGGAGTATGCGTGTGTGTGTGTATTAAAAGTGGCGTCACAACATCTAGGTTATTGACACCAGTTCCGGAGTAATGAATTCTGCCGAATCCTATTTGGCCGAAGAACTCGGGGAACTGAGCCAGGCAGCATTAGGCACGGGGGCGAGTCGCCAGTGCAGGCCCCGGTTGTCGCAACAGCCGTAGCCAATGCCACAGCGCCTCAGTGGCGTGTGGTTGGTATGGTGTTTGCGTTCCACCTCGGTGGTCGCGGGTTCGATTCTCGGCCATTCCATTGAGGAGTGAGAGATGTGTATTTCTGGTGATAGAAGTTCCCTCTCGACGTGGTTCGGAAGTCACGTAAAGCCGTTGGTCCCGTTGCTGAATAACCGCTGGTTCCATGCAACGTAAAAGCACCATACAAACAAACAATGCCCCGCCGGCATCTTCAAAGGGCTTGAGTCTTTCAAGGCCCCCATAGCATCGTCAAACCGACCTCGGAGAGGTCGAAGAAAGAAAGGGAAAAGGCACTGAGGTTTTCAGAAACCCTATGAAAGTCATTAATAGTCTCTCTAGGCACTAGTGCCTGGCACAGTGCCACCTTCTTGTAGAGAATTCTGACCCTTTCCATCCAGAGGAGAGTGCCAGATTCTGCTACTTTGATTTCCTTCTTATCCTTTTGTAATTTTCTATTTTTGTACAGTCTATATCTTCTCTTCCATAGTTTCCTTTCCTCTTCATCATCACCTTTAGGCATTTATTTCCATTGTATGCTTTGCTTAGGCAGAGCCCCTATCCACCGGCCATGCTGGCCTCATGAATTAGTACTTCGGTAGGAACTATTATCAAGGCTTATGTAACCTCTAGGCTCGTTCATAAAAGGGCCACAATTGGCACAGTGCCCTATTCTAGGCACTCAGCATTCCAGGCGACTAGGAAAAATTTTAGCCAGCAAAGGCTGCTCTAACTTTAGCTATATTTTAAAATCCTGGCTCTTTTATACCTTGTTTGATTTTATCTTTGATATAATGTTCCTTCCTAGTCTCTATATTTTGTGAAATTGTCAATGTCACATAAATAAATTTTCACTGAGGGACCAAGCAGTTTAGAATAAAATGGCGACCTTTTCCACTTTCGTGCGAAAATTAATTTTCATTTTCCAGTCGTAGCGATCGTTAAACTCGTATCACAAGCAGAGAAACGAATCTGAATTCCTTTTAATATTTTTGAGCAAGCACAACACGATGTTTCCCAAATCTCCACAGCATGTAAATAATAATTTTTTAGTTTTCGTTATTCATGTAGAACTAGGGATTCTAGTTAGGGTGAATAAAATCTGAGTGCCATTAAGAATAGCGATAGGAAGATTAGAACCACGTACATGCCAATATCCTAGAGAGAGTGAAGTTTTAAGCTTAGTTTTTTTTTTCAATGTGCTATTGCATGAAGCATATTAGGTATTTAGGGAGTGCAATAAATACAAAACGAAAACCAGTGCCATATTTCGTGAAATGGAAGTGTAAATGGTCGAATCTCGTATCGTAAAGAGATTTAAGCTAGACTTTTTACAAGAATTAGCGCATTTTTAAGCTCATTTCTCTCTCTCTCTCTCTCTCTCTCTCTCTCTCTCTCTCTCTCTCTCTCTCTCATGTTAGGGAGGATAGGAAAATTAAAATCCTTGTACATATAAGGATTGTTCCTGGAGAAATCTCTGGCCATGTGCCCAATCGAATATTATTGTATTCTCCCCCGTTTATGAAAAAAAAGAAGAGTAAATAAGTTGAGAAAAAAATAAGCATAAATTCATTTAACGTTAGAATAGGCGACAAAGAAAATCAACGGTCAGCGCTTTCATTCTGAGCAAAGAGAGATCATCAAAGCAGATAAAAAATTTACTGTCATTGTAAGCACAAGGGTAGCTACTTTTATGGACATGTATGTTTTTCCTTTTCTCTCCCTGCCCCTGGCCTTAGATTAAGAACCAGTGTGAAACCTTCTCAATCCCCCTTCTCCCCTCGTGGCCCGTTTGAAAGCCAAATTCTCCAGGAATTTAAATTGCGAGCTAGAATTGGTAGGTCTTAGTTTCGCAAAGGAAAATAGAGTTGCAAAAAAGGGTATGGTATAATGGGAATTCTGTGGAGTTGGTGCCATTGCAGTGGTGAGAAAATTTTAATTTGGTTCTTCCTCTTCCTTCTATCATTATGGTTTACGATGCTTGCGTCAAATAAGACTTCTGAGCATTACCAACTAGCGTTGAAAGGGTAAGATAGACCAAAGATTTGCGTTGGTAACAAAGAATTTTTTTTTTATTCCCCTTCGTCTTTGTCCTCGAGACGATAAAAACCCCATATATATTTTTATTTTATTTTATCAACTGCATTTACCACGTCTTTTCACGTTGAGCGTTCCATGAATACATGGCAAAAATCCTTCTTCTTTTTTTTTATTTATAACCCAGTTGAACTGGCATTTACAGATCCCATTACAACCAGTATTCGCACTGAGGTTTCTGCATTTACGAAATTCATTGCTAAAACCCACTACGGTGTTGAGTTTTCCCTCCGCACTACACGTCAGTAGTAACTGTAAATTACAGAGATTTTTACTGTGATTTCGCTTAAGTATCGGCATTGAGTTTTCCACCGCACTACACACCAGTTAACTGTATTTACAAGGATTTTATGGTCATCTCGCTAAGTATCGGAATTGAGTCTTCCACCCATACTTAATATTAATTTACATGACCATTGCAGCTTAGTTGTGCTGTTATTTACCGGGATCAAGCTTGATTTGCAACAACATTCTGCGTGAGTTTTCCGCACCGGAGTGGATCTCATTTACAGACTATTAGACTAACATTCTCCCTGCTAATTGCGTGAGGCATGTCCAATTTGTTCTACTATTATTTCCACGTCGCCTGCCTAAGTTTTCCACACCGGAGTGGATAACTTTCATTCTGTTTAGACCACCATTCCTACACTAATTGCTTGAAGCCTTTACCATTAATTTTACTATTATTTCCACGTCGCCTGCGTGAGATTTCCACACTACGTGGAAGACATTTTCAGCATTTAGGCTGTCATCTCATCTGCTTCTGCAGATATTCCAGCCATAGGGATCCTTATTATTTCACTGGGATACCGTTAAGTATTCCGCATACCCCTGGCGACATTCGCAGTTTTGGTAACTGCCATCCATTCTATTATCCCCGGGCTAGACCCGTGAGAAGATGGCCAGCAACGCAGCCCTGGAAGAGGTTAAGGCCTCCACAGAAGCCGGAAAAGCAATGTGTCTGGAGGGCACAAAACTGATAAATTGGGTGAACAACAAGATGAAGGAAGCAGCCAAGAGAAAAGAGAAGCAGCTGAGAGAGCATAACATGTGTGAAAAGATTTTTTAGAAAATTTATTCTTTTTATAAATGAGAGTAGTCCTTTAAACCCCCGTGCCATACTAAACAAATTCTAAAGGGAACATGGGAGTTTTAAAATATTGTGCAATACCTAGATGGCTATGCTGGCTCTTTTACCTGTTTCAGTTCGTCCTCATCATCCTTGATTTTTTATGGAAGGAGGACGGCCTTTGCATTTTGCCATTCTTGGAAGGGGAAAAAATGTCTACTGCCACCCGCCACGAAGAAGGGAGCGCAGTTTAAGCTCGGGTTCCGACCGGGAACCACTGAATTATTTTTGAAGATGATAACTTGTGAACTTGACTCCTTCATAAGATAATGCTTTGTGGATTTGAGAAGCATTTACATTTAGTTATGTAATATCTGCCTCTAATGTCACCATCTTTGAAGCCTACGTCATCAAATATTCAATGGATCATTGGTTGAACATTTCCTGCCAGGTAAGTTTCCTACGATTTGTGGAGTATGGTAAAGCTTAGGTTAGGTGGTTTATAAATGTGTATAATTTTTGGAACTTGGTTATCACCATTTGTGTGGTTGTTTTTCTATTTTTTTTATTTTTAGGCAGTTGCTAATTGTTAAGAAGGACAGTGGTCTAGTGGAAGAAGACACTGATTTAATTTCTTTTTCTTTCACGCAGCTGATCTAGGTAATTTCAGTAATAAGTTGGTCAATGATATATAATTTTTACATGAGGATAGTCTTGATTTGATTAAACATTGTTGGACTTAATAATGATAGTCTGTTGTTGTTTTCAGAATCCATAGGTATTCAAAAAATTCTTTGAGTGAAGGTCTTTCCACCGCAAGCAGTAGCTATCAATTTATGATTAGCAATTGGAAACAGAACTTTAGCCATCAGAGTTGTACATATGCCATTTCGTAACCTTAATTTTCATACAAATAAATAATTTTAAAGAATTTGTATTTTTATTTAACTGTGAAAAAGAAAATATTCAAGGTTACAAGCAACTCTTATGTAAAGCTTTTGGTTTTTCTATAATTTTGTGAAATGGTACCAGAACAGGGACTCTGAAGGCTTTAGTCTCCATATAGTCGACGATAGGGCGATATTGCAGGTTGGGTTTTGTGTATTTAAGAAGTTTGTCTGAATTAACTTTTGCGATATTTGAATTTATTAAGACTATTTTTTTGCAATTATAGACATTTAGTAATAGAAGAGGAACTAAAGTGCGTATTTAGTAATGTGCAGGAAGACTGCAAGGTCTCAGGTTACCAAAATATTCAAAACTTCAGGTACTTTTATGAGTGAATTTTATAGGGTATTTCTACAGGAGCAATCCACAGTGGCCTAGACTATGGCAATTGACGTTTTCCTATATTATTTTACTTACTGAACAAGAATTTAAAGTAATATTTATTCGGACGACTGTCATTAATCCCCAGGGGCCAGTACTAAACACGGAGAAATACATTGTATGCTCAATCCCTAGTGGATGTCGTATCCGCGGTTACGTTCCTTGCAGTCCGTGCGGAACTATTCTTTAGAATTACCCTGCAAGAAACATAACCGCGGATACGACATCCACTAAGGTTTGGGGTGTCCAATGTATTTCGCCGTGTTTAGTACTGGACCCTGGGGGCTAATTACAGTCCCCTGAATAAATATTACTTAAAATTCTTGTTCAGTAGGTAAAACTGCATAGAAATACCGCAACTGCCATAGTCTGGGCCGCCGCGGATAGGTACCCTAGATCTACCGTTTATAGTTATAGGTCAACGCTAATTGATAGGTTGAAATGTTATAAGGAAGACTTGCGAAATTATGATAGCAAGATTTCTTCAATCAAGTGGTCTTCATCCAAGGACGAAGCAGAATTTGAGGCTGAATTTAGTTCTTGCCATAAATATTTAAACAAAGTTATTTCATTAATAATTCAATCAGAAAATATACTTCCTTTGTCACCAGCTGAACTGCATGAAACCCCCCGTAGCCTCCTTAGGAGTCCAGTAGCTCCTTTGCCTAAAATTGTTAGCAGTGATGGCGAAAATATAGAACTGTTTTTCAGACAGTTTGAAGAAACTACAAGCAAATTTTCATATACTGATTATGATAAACTGCTTTTGCTAAAGCAACAAATTTCGGGTAAGGCTGCTGTTCTAATAGAATCATTAGAGGCAGATAGGCAAGGTTATTCACATGCAAAAGAACTCCTACAAGCAGCTTTTGCTTCTAATCCAGTTCAGATATCAAGTACTGAAACAATGAACAAAATATATGAGGTTCAATGAAAATTCTGAACTATTAGAATACATTAGTAATATTAGGAAAATACAAGAGGCCGTGAAGACTCTTGATATTAATGTTAATGATGTTTTACAATATTTTTTCCTTAAAGGAATGAATGAGACTTTAAGAACATTATGATTCAGGTGTCGGGAAACTCAAAACCTACAACAGGACAAATTGTAGAAAATTTCTTTTAATGTAATGAACGTTATTTGAATGTTTGTTCAGCTATTAAGCCCATAGCGCATATGCTATGGCTTTGAATTCTCTGTCCCCTATGAAAACTCAAGCTAAGAATGTAGCACCTATACCTGGTTTAAAAGTAAGAACTACCGAGACTAAGACCCAGTCATCTGACTTAGTTGCTAAGCCTGCTAGGATTGATGCACTGCTCTTTAAGGAAGATATGCATACTTATACAGTAGAATCCTCTCCAGTTGATGAGACCCTCCCTTTGTCTCTCCCATCTCTGCAACAAGGAACCCTTGAAAAAATGGAACAAGAGCAAACAAAAGTTCCAAAAAGAGTAAGAACTCATTCACCCTCTCCTCCACCTGCTCAAAGTATGGACATATCAAAACACCATAAAAAGAGTAACAAAAGTGAGGTCAAAAACGAGGATACTTCTGCCTCAGAAACAGCCAAGGAATAAAGTTCCTTGGAAACTAAGATTATTGTAGTGGAGGTCCACTCTGCTCCGCATCAGAAAGCCAATAAAAACACAGCAGATCTAATCATAAGCCTCATATATCAAGACAATCCAGAGCCCCACAGATGGGAACCATGCCCATGGAGGTTTTGCAATAGTTATTGCTAGATCATTGCAACATTTTTCAGGAAATTGCTATCTGGGCCACGTTTGACTGTGAAATCACAACCTTTCAAGAAGGTACTAACCTCTCCGAGGAATTTGAGTCCTTCAAGTACCATATATCGGCTTATGAGTACTTTGCCTCAAAATATTGAACAGTGCTGAAAACTCTATACCAAAGACCAAAAGGAAGACCTGCTGTTCCATGGTGAGATAAAACCTGTGGTAATTTGAGGAAAATTACCAGGAAATGTTACAGGCGTTATAAATCCAGTCAGTCCACAACAGTAAAATCTATTTACCAACGAGCGATGGCAAAACGGAGGAAATATTTTTAAAAAGTAAAAAGGGAATCCTGGCTAATTTATATAAGTGGCGTAAATTCCAAGACCCCAGCCAGGTTGATTAGGAAACTTAGTGGCTTTAAGGGAATTAAGGGATGCTCTATCATCATCTGAGTCAGCATCTCCCAGGGATTATAACATTTTTTATAGCATGCTGAAAAATCTTCCAGATTCTGCTAAATCTTATCTTGTTAAAATCTTTAACAAAATATGGGAAACTGGTACTCATCCCCCTTCTTGGAAGATTGCAATTATTGTTCCTATTAAGAAACCATTGAAATATCCACATCTTCCTACAAGCTATCGGCCAATATCTCTTACAAGTTGTGTGTGGAAATTATTTGAGAAAATGGTGAATTCTAGACTAAAGTGGCATCTAGAGAAAATATGGTTTATCATCTGTCCAGTTTGGATTTAGGATAAATCGTTCCACTCTGGACCCACTACTAAGATTATCAACCCAATTTCAGCAAGATTTCTCAAAACGCTGTCCAGACTATTGGAGTCTTCTTTGATCTCGAAAAAGCCTATGACACTACTTGGTGTTTTGGTATTATTAAACAGCTTCATGACATGGGAATGCGAGGTATTATGTTAAATTTCATCAGGTCATTTCCAAGTGATAGATATATTAAAGTTAGAATTGGAAATACCTTTATGGCGGGATCACACAAAGCAACAAAGCAAGCAATCTTCCCACAGTTATCTTAGTCGTACTGGCTGCCAAATAGTTCCCCAAGCCACACTTTCACACTTTCCCCTTTACGTTACTAATTACGTGGAGGACAATTGGTTTACCGAACACAGAACACACAAAACACAAACACATGTACTCACCTCAGACTCCAGATACTCAGTGCTAGGCTGTGCTGTCCACTGGATATAGGCTACTTGAGACACAGCAACCACCGAGGATTTCACTACCCAAGACAGACAAGCACCCGTACAACAACTCAAAAAACAACACCCCAATCACCACACAAGCAACCACCAACAGCTCAAAAACAACACAACAAATCATAAGCCAACTCCAACCCAGCACAACAAACCGCTAACTCACAGACACCAAAATGCACAACCAGCCTATTCAACTCCACCACAACCAAACAGACACACACACAACAACTTTACAATACCAAAATCAATCAAATCACACAATATCACTGACCCTCATTGGACAAAACAGCTGCCAAACCAACTGTTCAGCACCTCACTTCCTCACTTCTTCCGACCTCGGCGATCGCCACAACAGACAATACCCACAGCGCTTACAACCACCATCAAACCCATCCCATTCATCCCTCCACCAATTTTGCTCTCTCTCTCTCTCTCTCTCTCTCTCTCTCTCTCTCTCTCTCTCTCTCTCTCTCTCTCACGCAACCTTCAAAGACATTGTCAAACTTAAACTACCATTATCTATCCTCCATATTATCTAGGGTGACCATACGTCCCCCTTTGAGAGGGACAGTCCCTCTTTTTTTACTCTTTTATCCCCCAAAAAATTGCGGTCTTAGGGGGACGCCCTAATGTCCTCCTTTCATCCTTTCTTTTTTTTATGTAATTACTTACAATACCCAATCCTTAGAAATTAGAGACTAAGTTTTGTTTAAAATGTCAGCAATGAATAACGTCTGAATAAAAATAATGTCATTGATAAACCTAATTTATCATTACCTGTGATTGAATATACTTAGTAAAGATCAAATCAAGCCAAAAATACGCCAAAGAATGATGTAAAAAAAAAATTCTTTTTAAAATAATGTCTATAATCTTCCTTAAATTTAAAGAATAATTTTCTGTTTAAAATGTCACCAATAATGTCTGAATAAAAACACTAATTGATAAACATTAAAATGTTAGCGATAATATCTGAATAAAAACACTGATTGATAGACCTCATTTATCATCATCTGTAATTGAATATACTTATGTATTAAACTTCTGAATTTATAATGACTCGTCATAAGTGCAAGTGCGCATGGGCTTACTACATACCTTTGTCCCCCTTTCGCAAGTCAAATAAATGGTCACCCTAATATAACCTCCCCTGTTATATTTGACAACGTCTCCTAACACTCGCAACACCCACACTAAATTTCTTTCCGCAACACCCAAGGATGCTCGGATACAGGCCCCCTGGATCTTGTTTGAGGACCCTCATACATTCTCTCGGTTACATCGCCATTCACTTCTTCCATACCACTTTCATTCAAATTCCCATTATCTCCCTCACTACTATCCTCCCAATATCTCCCCTATTTCTGCTACCAAACCACTCAGTTCATCCATACTTCTGACAAACCCCTTCAAAGCTTAATCCATACTTTCAATTACTTCCTTACTACTTGGTTCCCTTCCCACTGAGGTCTCACTTATCCCTGTTAACTCAAAGCCACATACACTACAAGTATCATTCATTCCCTCAAAGTCATCCACATTACACACTTTATCAACCGTATGCACCCTACCACTAACACCCTTATCATGCCAGTCATGCTTCTTCCTTCCACTACACTCTTCCACTTTCTTCCGTATTCAACCAACACTAACTGTCAATCTCCCAGACCCATTTGTTCACTGACACTCAGCTCATACTTACTCACCCTCAACCATTCACTCATTGCATTCTCCCGAACATACTGTCGCATACTAGAGGATCCACCCAACTGAATCCCTTCAACACCTAGTTTCCTGAATTCACAGCCTGCCTCATCCTCTTTCCCCTACACACACTCGCTACATGACCCTGACATCCACTCGCTATACATATGCCCTACCTGCCAACACCTGTAACACTCAGTATCCCTATCTTTCTTACATTCACTCACCATATGACCGTCTGTCCATACCTGAAACATGCTCCCAGTACCCACTGACCCTCACTCTTCTTATGTCCTTGCTTTCCACATCGATAACACTGCTGTTCTCGTTCACGACTAACGGACCGTACTCTTCCAACGCTTGCACTCTGATCTCTCTTAGGGTTAACTGCACTTACGTTACTTGCTCTAACACTCCTATCAACCACTCGCTCTGCCATTCACCTCGGCCCTTCTAAAACTGCCTCCCTACAGCTCTTAAACTCTGGTATACCCACAGCTACTTCAGTCCTAACACTAACACTTCTACTCTCTTTCATACACCTATCTAGCTCGTAATCTTATGCTATTTCTAAAGTGTTGTTCCACATTAACTTTTCATTCGTCCATCGCATTTTCTCCTTCTGTTTCAGATTTATGAACTTATACACACTCTCAGGCACAGTCACAAACAACTTCCTCACTAACTCTTTACACTTATTTATCCATTCGTCCCCAAACTTTTTCCTAGCTAATGTTTCCAACTTGCACACATACATTGACAACGACTCGCCAACATTCATTCTTGCCTCTTCAAAATCATGCTTTCTCCTATATTGAAAGCTACTCTTGATCCTCTGTGCCTGTTCCACAATCCTGGCTTTCTCATTCTCATACGGCACATTCCCTACGCTCATCATTATCCCATACATACTCAACAAAAATCCTGTCAAAAAGCTACCTAACTCTCTCTTGCCAAACTCTCTTGTTATCCCCATACTTAGCCACACAATACTTCTCATATTCCTTGAAAAAGTCCCCTATATTGCTAATACCATATTCCTCGTATCGTGCACATTAGGGTACTTCTCTCATATACACAGCCTTTTGTACTTCCTGCTCATTCTCACTCTCACTTTCGCTGCTTCCATTCTGATCCCTCTTAACCTCTTTCGAATACAACGAATCAACTTATACACTAACATCCATGCTCTTGATTATGCTCTTCTTACCCTTCGTCTTTCTACCTACCTGTTTCCACTCACTGCAATCTAAATCACTCTCAGCCCTTTCCCCAACGTATTCAGTCCTAGTCTCATCCTGTCTGTCATCCTTACTAGCCTTCTTTCCCTTAGTCTTCTTCTTTTCCTCAGCCCCTTCTTATTCTTGTACTCAGATTTATCCTTATCCTGTGTTTTCCCCTTCTTTCCCTTACTTATCACAACCAAATCACCTTCATCACTTGTACTCTCATCCACTTGTTCTTTCACTTTCTTTACAGTAGGCCTACCTCCTACTGCTCCCTCTCCCATGAATCCCTTCATCATCTCATGCACTGCATTCATCATTACTCCAAACTTTTCGTCCATTTTCTCAACCACTCTCTCCCTCTTGTGCTCTCTTCTTTCTTTTCCACTTTTACACTCCTTAATATTCCTCACATTTCCTCTAACTTGCTCTTCAGCTCCTCACACTCTACCCTCAACCTCTCATTCTCTACTTCCAATCGTCCTCACACTGCTTTCCCCAACCTCAACGACTCCTTCAGCCTCTCCACTTCAGTTAAACCTTCCATACTCATTTTCCTTAAAAAATCATACAACCCACCACACCAACTGTCCTGCAGCTGCCACACCAACAGCCTCACTTTGGGCACCAATAAATAATGTGCTGGGATCACAACCTGAAAAACAAAAAACACTTAAGTACAACACACAATCAGGGCCATGAGCTGCACTGTCCACTAAATACGGCCATCGTAACACAACACACTAACAACCCAACAAGGACTACAACCATACAACAATTCAACAACAAACCCAACAAAAGACCACTCCACAAACAATCACTAACAACATCAAAAAACAATAATACGACAAGCCAATGCAACCACCTACAACATCAAGGAACCACAACAACTCACCAACAACAACACTCAACAACTCACTGCTCCAACAACTCACAACTCATCTACAACACAACAGCACTCACAAGCTTAACAACCCTCCAACACACAAGCACAACAACCTTCAAACATACAAAACCAACAATAATTCAAACAACAAATCAATAACACACTAAATACAACTGACCATCAAGAAACTCTTCCAAGACTGCTGCCAACTATACTGTCCATCACAAGCTCTAATCTCAGACTGACTCTTGTAACAGACACTCGCCACTGATATGCTCGGCGAATGCCACAACAGACAATACCCACACGCTTATGCCCGCCATCAAACCACTCCCATTCATCCCTCCACCAATATTGCTCTCTCTCTCTCTCTCTCTCTCTCTCTCTCTCTCTCTCTCTCTCTCTCGAAGACGTTGTCAAATTTAAACTACCATTATAACTCCTCCATACCTTGTCTAATGATTTTGAGCTGGAGGAATGTGTCCCACAAGGCAGTGTATTGAGTGTCACCTTATTTGCTGTGGCTATAAACAGCATTGTTGAATGTTTCACCTCCAGTAAAGGCGTCTTTGTTTATGGATGACCTTGCTATTTATGTCACTAGTTATGATGCAATTGCAGCTTGCAATTTCTTGCAAATGTCTGTTAATGCAATCAGCAATTGGGCAGATGACAATGGCTTTCGATTCTCCCCTTCTGTTAAAACGAACTGCCACAGTTTGGTGGCAGTTCGTTTTAACAGAAGTACTCGAAAGGAAACCATCCCAATCATTAAGCTGAGAGACACACTAATACCATATGAGGAGGAGGTGAAGTTTTTAGGGATGATCTTTGATAAGAAACTAACATGGGATAGTCATATTGACTCTGAAAATTAAGGTAGAGAAGTCCCATAACATTTTAAAGGTATTCTCAGGTTTTAACTGGGGTGCTGATAAGAGATCACTTTTATGGTTATATGACTCGTTATGTAAATCAAAGCTTGAGTATGGTTGTCAAATCCACTCTTCAGCAAGTGGAAGCAAACTTAAGGAGTTGGATGCAGTTCATCATGCTGTTCTAGAATATGCTCTTGTGCATTTAAAACATCTCTAGTTGAAAGTCTATATACCGACACTGAGGAGCTCCCTCTAGACTTACGTCGAGAGGAACTGGGAATGCGGTATATGGTTAAATTAACAGGTTGTCCAGAAAACCCTGCAGCATCTATTCTTAACCAAAACGATCCACAGCAGTTTGCAAATGCTACAGCATCCAAGCCTTTTCATGTAAGAATTAATGCTGTTGTCAGTGTGTGTATTAAAGACCTAAAAATGAAGGCAATACGTTGCTGTAAGTTGCCTCCTTGGTTGACCCCAGAACCATCAGTCTGCCAAAAAGCTGTGGTGAAAAGATTAGTTAATGTCCAAGAAGTGAGGGCTCATTTTCTTGACTATGACCAATTCCATTCGGGTTCTGTTAAATTATTCACTGATGTACCATAGACATCAAGTGGTGTTGGTTGTGCTGCTGTTCATGGTAATAGCTCATATGTGGGCAGACTTTCTAATAATGCCTCTATTTTTACAGATGAATTAACTGCATTAGCCAAATCTCTTGAGATTGTTTCTGCTCTACAGGGTAATAATTTCACCATATACTCAGATTCTTATAGTGCACTCATAGCCATCAAGAAATATAACCCTTAACATCCAATTATTCAACATATTCAAGAATGGTTGTATAGGCTTACTTCCAAATTCAAATCAGTCCATTTTTGCTGGGTTCCTGGCCATGTAGGTGTTGCTGGTAACGAACTTCCTGACCATGAAGCAAGAGATGTCTCTACTAAAGAAGACATTCTCTGCCACCATATTCCTGCTTCTGACATGAAATGGACTATTCGTTCATATATAAAAAAAATAAATGGCAAGCACGTTTGTTGCCTCCCCTTCTGACCAACAATAAAAAGTACAGGAAGATCAGACAAAGTATTGAACATTGGCCATCTGGATTCCAACAAAACCGTAGGGTAGAAACTATATTATGTCGTCTGAGAATTGTCCATACTCAATTGACCCACCGGTTCCTCCTAGAGGGGGTAACTGCACCAGTCTGTATGCATTGTGACTCCTCTTACTGTGGAACACATTATATTACATTGCCATAGGTATTCTGCAGCACGGCAGAGACATGGGTTAGTGGGCAGGGATATAGCAGAACTGCTTGGTCCGGACGTAGCTGTTAATAACATTGCTGGATTCCTCAAAGATATTAACCTTTTTAATGAAATTTGATAATGACCTCTTGGTACATTGCCAAGTGTAGTATATACACTTTCAGTTGTTTATATAATCATGGTTATACGCACATTTACGTGTGTATGGTATGTATGCATAAATTTTTTTTATTCTTGTTTGCACACTCGAAATACGAAGTTATAATTTTCATGGAGGATATCAGTTTTTACCAGTTTTAAAATCGCCTATATTTTATTAGTTTAATTTATAAATTCATCACCATGAGTATTCACCTCAAACCAAATTCATTATAGCACTGAATAATCCATCTGGATTCCAGTACTTGGCTTCAAGCCTAAATTTCATATTCATATTCCATTCTGAACCACCTTTTCCAATAAGAGCCAATAGATTATTAGACTAATGGTTTTAGAGTAAACGTGAACTCACCCTCAAACTCTCCACCACCATGGATGATGAAGAAAATCTAAGTATGTTCTAAACTTTAACATTTGTCAAAAAACAAGATTATACTCCAGATCGATATAAACAATATTTGCTAAAACAAATTCGAAGCAAAGGCCCCCATAAAGCAATATACACTGATGGATCCAGATCTTCTACTGTAGGAGTTGGTTGTGCTGCAGTGTTGTCATTACCAATTGAAGCAACTGTCTTTACAGCTGAATTAAGAGCAATTATATTGGCAATTAATCAGATAAAATCATCAAATAAACTGAATACCAAATGTGTAATCTATTCTGACTCAAGAAGTGCAGTTGAATCTAAAAAGTTACACACGTGGGGTTAACATTAAGATCTGCTGGATTCCTCCCCACGTAGGAATCCAAGGTAATGAGAAGGCCAAGTCTGGGATAACTCCAACCAATTTTTGACAATAAATTGCTACAGATTATATAAACTCATTGAAGCAATGCATAAAAACAAAATGGCAAAACTCATTATGATTAGTCTTGACATCGAATCGTTGTTCACTAATGTTCCAGTTACAGAAACGATAGTCATTATTCTTAATAAGTTTATGAGGGTATAGAAGAGTTTCACGGTTTTAGCAGACACCTTTTTAAGACACTACTCGAACTTGTTGTGCAAGAATCGGCTTCCCGTTTTTAACAAACAGCTTTACTCGCAGGTCGAAGGAGTTGCTATGGGATCACCGTTAGGACCTTTATTTGCTAACTTTTTTATGAGTTATCTTGAAGAACATTTTTTAAATAATTGCCCTGATAATTTTAAACCTGCGTTTTAAAGAAGATACGTTGATGATACTTTTACCCTGTTTAAGCACAGTTGACAATGTTATGAGTTTCTTGATTATATTAACACTGTTCATCCAAACGTGAAATTTACCATAGAAACTGAAAAAAAAAACAATTCAATAGCCTTCTTGGATGTTAAAATTACTAGGAGTGAACAACATTTTAATACTAATGCATATCGCAAGAGTACTTTTACTGGATTGGGAAGTAATTTTTACAGTTCATGTTTTTATGGTTTTGAAGTTAACTCTGACATTACAATGATACACAGAGCACTTAAATATACTTCAAACTGGTCTGTTTTCCATAATGAATTTGAATACCTATTGAAATTTTTTACAGCAAACTCTTACCCAAAGCAATTTGTTTTTTAATATTATTAACAGAATGGTTTCTAATTACGTATCTCCACCCACTGCTAGTTTCAACGTACCTAAACTTAATATGAACGCATCCATTCCCTTTATCTACTCAGATAAACTACACATGAATATAAAAAATATTATAGAAAAAGAATTAGGTTTCCTAAGACTAACCCTAATCCCTGTAAATCCAAAAAAGATAGGTAGCCTCTTCAGTTATAAGGATAAGCTGCAAGATTTTTTATTGTCCAATGCAATTTATATATATGAATGCCCAAGATGCCTTGGTACTTATATTGGCTCAACACGGAGATTGTTGCAAGTCCTTATGATAGTCACATGAGACTCAGCTATAGAACGGGATCTAGGGTATCGAATCCCGAACTCTTGAGTATTCGAACACATGCGTCAAAGTGTAAGATTCCTATTGAAAAAACACATTTTTCTATTCTCACCTCAACAATCCAAGCATCCTTTTCTAACAACACTTGAGTCACTTTACATTAAACACCTATCACCTAATTTAAACAATTACGTCTCTGCCACTCATCTTTCGTTGGCCTGAAGTGTAGTTCGGTTGGTCCTCATGTATGTATGTATATATATATATATATATATATATATATATATATATATATATATATATATATATATATATATATATATATATATATATATATATGTGTGTGTGTGTGTGTGTGTGTGTGTGTGTGTGTATGTATATATTATTATATATTGCTACTTTCAAAATGCACATATCTCCTCTGTGACTGTATAAAATGTTATGTAGAATTGTGCAACATTTTTCCAGATTCCTAGATAGCTTAGAGATAGGATGTTTTAAATGTGTGTTCAGATTTCGCATAACATAATGTAAAAGAATATATATATATAATGTAGAATGTAGAAAGAGAGAGATTTTCTTTGTCCATTTGAAACTACGATTGTTTCCCTATTATGTCAGCACTGTGAAATTAGAGGAACTCCGAGATTTCAGTTTGCTTTCCTAATCTGTCAACACGTTTGATAAGCGAGCTCGAGACTTCATTTGTGTTTTGAGAATCTGTCATCAAGTAAGATAAGGGGCTTCTGCTTCAGTCGATCGAGGCGAGTACATGTCTTTTTTTTTTTTAACAGACTGGTCTCATACACGTATGTCTTTGCCGAGAGCCATGTGCAGATTACACATTTTGTATGTAAAATTGCGTAAGATTTCGAAGCTTCTAGAAAGAATTGTGCCAAAAACCTTTTGTGTCATCTCCCCTGTCCAGCTTCCGTAAGGAAGACAATTTCATTAGATCATAGATACTCGAGGCGTTCAGATCTCTCTCTCTCTCTCTCTCTCTCTCTCTCTCTCTCTCGCTCTCTCAACATCCTTGAGATTATATTAACGTAACATAAATTGGTCACTCGTAATTTGAGAATTTCATGTTTGATATTTCTTAGAGTTTATTTAGTGTTAAATAGTGTTTTTTTGTGGAATCTGAACAAACATTGTTGTTGTAATGGCGCCTGGTTTTTGTGAAAGTGTAAAACAAGACTGCAGCAAAGAAAGAAGTTGGTATACCAAAAAGGTAAAGTGTGTTATATTTTTATTAGTTGCAACTAATAATGGATAGGAACAGTGGTTAACTAATAACTGATAGGAACAGTGGTTTGGTAAAAACTGATGGTTACAATGTTTTGAGTGAAAAGATTTACACTTATACACATTGCAAATTTTTGTGTATTGTGTTTGTTTCATTTTGTGCATTTTTTCATTTTCTTGTTGAAGTGTGCCTTTTTATTTTGATACTGTCCACAATTTTCTGTATTTTCATTTACATTCACAATTTAATTGACTTAGTTATTTTCATTGCTTAATCATTGCACATTTAATTAAATTTAACACTTGTGAATTAATTTGCATTTACTTAGAATTCTTTTCAAGTTTTATTGTTGTTTAGCACTTGTGAATTAATTTCAAATTTTCAATTATTACCTAACACTTTTGAATTTTGATTGAATTAATTTTCTTGAATTTTGTGATAAATTAATTTTGATTTAATTTTACAATTTAATTCAAGAATTAATTAAACTTTACTTTGTTTTCAAGTAACAGTAATTTTCCCTGATATTGTGAATTTCACTTATAAACTTTGAGTTTAATAATAAATTTTTGTATTTGAAATTTTTATAAGTATTTCATTTCTAACCAGTATATTTGCATTTGATTATATTGATGTTAGGTAGAAACATAGAGTGGTAATTGATTTGCTTTCCTTCAATTCACTTGAAGTGACTTAGAACCAGGGAAGTACTTAGACTTCTGAAATCAGGGAAATACTTAGACTTTTAAAGTTGTTGATGGAGTGATGCCCTTTGATTAATTTAATTTCTTACAAGATTACCTCACACCTGTTTTGATGAACTTAGTCTGATTTTCTGCAAATTTGGTAAGTTGTTAAGGGATCACTGTTGCCTTTAGAGTATTCAGTCGTTTAATACCTGTGATGAGGGTTCAGGTGTCTGGCTTTTGTGAGGTAACAGCTGATGAATGGTAACCAGATACTTGGCACTTCGTAACAATATATATATATATATATATATATTATATATATATATATATATATATATATATATATATATATATATATATATACATATTGCTATTGGACATAAGGATAAAGTGTCACCAGTTGCCAAACTTCATTAAAGGAGAAAATGGGGGACCTTGTATTTTACCTATTTCCAAGTTGTTTAACAAGAGTGCAGCTCCACTGACTTCATAACAAAGGACATAGATATGGAAGCATGTAGCAGGCAGGAGAGACTTCAAAGTTTACCCCAGCAGAATCTACGGTCACCCTACTCATTAGTTGTCCTGGTTTATATCGCAACTGAAAGTGGTTCCACCTAAAGGGAATGATTAGATTATGGCAGCTGCCAGTTTCCTTAGGCCTCGCTTAAGTGTTCCCAAGAAGGAATAATTTTATTCCATCATGAGTGTTCCTGCCAAAGCCTCGACACAATGGTCACTGGAAAGAGGGATGTTATTAGTCATTCAGCACCGCCGAGATGACCAGGTTGCACTCGCACTATGAACAGGTAAGCTCAGTGGGGCCATTCATAATTCATAATAGAGCATGTCCGTCTTATTCTGGTTTTGAAGCGAACAACAACCCACTCGTCTTCCCAATTGGAAGACTTGAACTGAGAAGTCAAGAACAATAAAGGAATAATAAGGTATTATTCCAGCTGGGTGTACTGAAGAGCTGAAGGAACATGCATATTTTACACCTCCATAATTGTCGAAGATGCGCTTTTTAAATAATGTTTTTTGAAAGTCAAGAGCCAAGAATAGAACATTGAAATAAAAGATATAAATAATTGTAGAACTGGACACGCCAGCGATATAAGATTACTTTGGCCTACGTATGGTTTTATTACGTATGCTCATTGTTATGTAGTTATCACTTTATTCGCATTAGAGAGAGGTAAGGAAATTAATCATTACTTATATTCGCATTAGAGAGAATAAGGAAATTAATCAAATTAATTAGTATCCTAATTGCCATCTTAGTAAGCCGTCGACTTAGGTAAGAGATATACTATAGTATAACTAAATTCATGGCTTCTGATAAGGTAAAACTAGACTTGTAACCCATCTCATATAAGTCTTTACTAAAATAAAAATAAAAAATAAAAAAAACTGAAGGAATTCGGTGGTAAAGAAGAAAATGTCGGAGGAAGGAGATGCTAATAGACTGGAACAGGTATAGTTTAACACCATTTTTTGTAAGAAAATATTACCGCCGTTACACTAGAAGCTGAAAAACCACTTATAGAATATAGGACTAAAGCCTAAAGTGGGATTTTCTGTATGCCACAGCAGTGAACGGGGATTCACTTCTCACGGAAGAGTGAGCAAGACCACCTTCAGGTGAATCCTAACGAAAACCAGAACTGCGAAAGAAAACTTGAATGTGTTGAGGTCTGCGTCTGTGAGATGTAAACTTGGTCTATACCTTATATGGTGAGAACGGTTGTTGCCTGCTTATCAAGAATGGGAAACGAACGACAAAAACGCATTTCCCCTTTCTATGTGAGGATGATCTCAAGACGAGCTTTGCATAAAAAATCGTATTTTATTTAAAACATAGCTGTACAAGTTGAAAATTAAAAGGCCCAGAGGAAAGCTTAAAGGGTCTCATACAGTGAACGATTGTATGAACGACTGTCTGAACACACACACACACACACTACCCAGACAGTATGAACGATCTCCGCACCGATCTGTCTGAACAAAGATTTTGTCTCGAGAAGACATGCTATCATCTCTAGAAGAGACGTGCGCGATAGCACTATATCGGCTGACAAACATACATTGAACCAAGGTCCTTAGACCGTGCATTGAACGACCTGTGTATGACAGACTTAAGTCGCAAGCCAGCAACCCGATCGTGACAGATTCCCGCTGAGATCGTTCAGACACGAAACTCCGCCCACTTTTGCTTGTTTTTGCGAACGATAGACAATCGTTCAGTATATGAGGTCTTTATCGAAAAAAAAGACGATTATTTTGGTAGGGATGGGTTTCCTAACCATGACGTACGTTATCATGTGCCCAGTGTCGTATCCTTACTACATGTGTCAAAAGTTTATTTATAGTCACAGGTCGGAGAAGAATATGAATCTTTCGCATTTATAAGAACGAAGTTGTTCCACAGGTGTTATGACCATCGAACTGCTTTCTTCTAATATGAAAACGGCTGCATTGGTCCGTCCCATCTGCGGCCGAAAAAAAGTGTTATAGCCGCAAGTAACCTACTGACATTGTTCACTTCGGTCGGGCATGCTCTCCTCTGCCCTAGATACAACCGGCTACTTTCTCTCTCTCTCTCTCTCTCTCTCTCTCTCTCTCTCTCTCTCTCTCTCTCTAAATTGAAGTAATCTTTTGCGAGCGCATTCCTTGTCTGTCTTCCAAGAGATTCTTTGTCTTTATCCCAGAAGACAAGAAAGGTTCTTCGTCATCTTGACCCGATATTTTAATTCTTCGGTCTCTTCGTCGGGCACAGTCAACAAAGAAAGTTAGCATCCAACACAACAGGTTTGGGCGCATTCATCCGAGTCCTGGGTTTCCCCAGTGCTATCGGAGGACACAGAGTCGAAATATTCACCGAGCCCTCATGTGTTGCGCGTCGATACCCGAGATGGATGAAAGCAACATAAATGCATTTAGGGTTGATTGCTTGCTTGGCGTGGCGACAGTTCTGATCGACGACGCCATCTAGTCCGGGACTTTATTTAATGAAAACAAGTGATACGAATGAATTAAAAACGAGTAATTTAAAGAATTCATATTCTGTCGTGACTGATTTATTTACCTTATAATCACTTATCTTAGATCCAGATTGTATAGATTAGAAAGACACCACAAGATCGTGAACAGAGATCTTTTGGCACTACACAGACAAACACACGCATATACATACAGAGAGAGAGAGAGAGAGGAGAGCGTCTGCATGTATTGTGGAGGTTTTCAGCAGTTGAATAAGTAAGCGGGAGAGAGCATTTTCCTATTTTTCATGGGATCCACTCCGCCACTGTTAGATAATTGACTTATATATATATGTGTGTGTAAATATATATACACATATATATACATATACATATATATATATATATATATATATATATATATATATGTTGTGTGTGTGTGTGTGTGTGTGTGTAATATATATATATATATAAACAAATTCAACGAATTTTTTTGGTATAACCTGTCTGTAGCTTTCTCCTGACCTGTCGAAAAGTTTCGCAAAGTTTGGCGCCAAGACTCATCTCACGTCCACATTACAAATATAATTACCCCGTTTAAGAAGTAAAAGAACTCTTTTTGTAAGATCTCGATTGACGTACGTTAAACCTTTGAGAAACTGGTTCTAGTTTATATTAGAAGTGGCGTTTATTTACCCTAGAATTATGCCAACCTTCTGATTTTCTCATACTAACTAGGACCATACGTAGATATCTAGTAACTTATCAAGTATGGTTACAACTTCTACTCTTGCCAAATTTGAGGGAGTTTATTGTCACTGCTGGCCACAGTAGCAATGGACGTCTCTGCAATATTAGAAATACCACAGTTCTTAATTAAGCCGACGCGGCTAAAGTTTCATATCGGTAGGGAAGCTGTAACTGTAGCTGTGTGACTGATACTATGCTTACATTTGATACTAACCTTTATCCTATCAAGAAATTCTGAAAAAAAGGGAAAAACTCGTAAAGCAAACTTAAGCTTGCTCCATTATAAGGAGATCTATAAAATTTTGGACAAACGAACCAACTTTGGTTTGACAATTTAAGTAGAATGGTATGACATCATGACCAGTTCAAGTGCAACATAAGGATTCTTATGAGGCTGCAAAGCTTCTTCATTCGGCTTCTGTAGATACTACAGCAGAACTTTCTGCCATTAATAGTGCGTTAGCAATTGTTCATGTCACAGAGAAAAATAAATTTGTCATATATTCGGATTTTAGAAGTGTTTTAGAAAGTCTAAATAGTTGCAATTCATCCCATCCTTTGATTCTCCTAGCTCATGAATGGCTTTTTAAAATTTTTTGCAAACGCAAATCTATTTCGTTCTGCTGGGTTCCTGCCCTTATGGGGATCAAAGGTAATGAAAAAGCTGAAAGAGAGGTAAAAAGGGTATGTAATCAAAGATCATTGGATAACCATGAAGTTCATACATTGACATAAAGTCTCTTATCCGAAGCTATAAATACGCCACAAATGGCAGGAGCCATGGTCCTCAAACCTCCTTGCCGCAAATAAGAAACTGAAGGCAATTAGACCTTATTTTAATTTTTGGCAGTCTTCATTTCATAGAGAAAGGAGGACTGAAATTGTTTTAACGAGACTCCGTATTGGTCATTCCCGAACCCGACTGACAGCTTTATGCTTGAAGGAAGTGAAGCTCCAGTCTGTGCGCGCTGTGACTGTCTGTTGACAGTTGAACACCTTCTGGTGTCTTGTCCCATGTGTATATAGTGCTGCCCGTAGCAAGTTTGGTCTTTCAGGGAGGCAAGTTGCTTATATTTTAGGAGATGATATTGATGTCAGTAACCTTGTCACATTCCCAAAAGAGATTGATTTATATTATAAAATTTGACTTATTTTACTAATATCTAATTTTACCTATCACATAATGCATACAAGTGTATGCAATTATACTTTTATTTGTATTTTAATATGAAATTAAATTTTAACTTTTTGAATTTTTATTAAAAATATTACCTTTTTATTTCTTATTTTTTATTTTATTTATTATTTTTTTAATATGGTTTTTAAGTTTCATTCCCTTCATGTTATTATCACCATTAACATTTCATTAATCACAGTGTTATTTATTTCATTCCAGTACGGCGCTGAATGACCTAATTAGGTCCCAGAGTTCGGGCTTGTCCCTAAATTTCATAATCCATCCATCCATCCAAGTTCAACATATGGTAACATAATTGTTTTCAGTTCGAGTGCTGAAAGCTGGGATAAAGCATATAGCTAGCAAAGTAGATTAGGTAAATTATTCTATGATTAAAAGAGGAAACTGAAGGAAATTCTTGATGAAAATGCGAAACTTCTTGTTATCCTATCAAGGGTGCTATTTTTTTACTGTTGTTGTTGTTCTTGTTTCTGATGCCAGTCATCCCGGGTTATTTGTCACTGAAACTTGCTTTTCATTCTGTATACATTAATAATCCTAGACAACCTATACAGTATGGGTGGAGTAGATCCACGTGCTTTCTCACTGATAGTCAAAACACTGCCTAGGCTACTTCGTCTTAATCTTGGTAAATTGAAGTTCTTGCTTGCGTTTAAAACTAAAGAAGGATTCATCCAATTTCCTGCTGTGCTTCTCAGTCCCCTTTGAACACATCTACAAGAAGCAGCAAAATATCTATAGGTTATCATGGTTCCGGACTGCGATTTCTTCTCCCCAATTCTCTATTTTCCTCCTTTGCTTCTCAAAGTTGCCGTGATCATCATCTTTATCCCTTGAATATTTGTATCTTTTTCTAGCTCCTTGCTTCCTAAAGGCCAGTATATACAGAGGAAACAGGCCAATGAATGTGAGTCCAGGCTAGTTCTAATTGATTATGGAGGTACCTTTGACATAAACACATAACATACATCAGGCTCTTAATACTACTTTCCAACTAGAGTGTTATGAACTATGTACTTTACCTTATTCATTCATTCAAGAGAGAGAGAGAGAGAGAGGGCTGTCATTTCCAAGGAAGAGAAACTTATAATTATTTTATAGTTTTTATATTAAAATGGATGATTTAGGTTTTGTTGTTTTTCATCTACTGACATCATTTGTGTAAAACAATGGACTATATTATTAGCAATGTGAAATACAGTTTAATTTAAAGTTTTTCACTCATCGCACCATGAGGGAGATTATGAAAGTTAATTTTTCAATTCCATCCGGTAAAACACAAGTGATTTTACTACAACAAAATTGTTTGCAATTTCATAATTGGCTTTTAAAGAAAGGTAAATCATCAAATAAAAAAAACCACCTTTCGCTCTCCTTTCCGGATTTGGTCAATTGATAAAATATTCTGAAAACTAAACTTGTAATGTCTTCAAAGCATTATAGAAAAAAAATTTAAGAATACCACATAACCTTAAGTTTTAGCAACAAAAATGACTACCGTACAGTCGACCCTGTGCATATATTCAAGTCTATGGCTTTTTGTTTGTGCAACATATACTCTTAAAGAATTTAATATCTAACATTATTTTGTATATATGTGTATGCTGGAAACAGACCTTTCAAATATGTTTTATTGAATATAATGGCAGAATTTACAGAATTTATTTTATACAGAATTCTCTCAGTTCTTCCAATGACTTGCTTCTGTGTCACACTGGTGTTTCTAAGCAGCTGTCCGATGTTCATACTTTCGGTCATCAACGGAATTTCGGGCTGGTGTTATCAGAGACGGAGGGTCAGGAAGGGGCTAAGAGTCGGCAACGGGTATTCAGGTGTCTCGAAGCCGAAGGTCGGGGACAGGCCGTAGTCGTCAGGGGTCAATTCGCATTTCTTGTTTCTCTTTCAGGTTTCTAAAAGACGTCTACATGTTTCGGCCACCTCGTTTTGGCCATCATCGGGACGGGATCGCTGTGTGCAATGAGCTACTTCGGTGGGATTCGCGCTATTGTACACAGTGATCCCGTCCCTGTTGGAGAACAGATGGCAATGGAGCATTTATTACATGGCAAGATGAGTGCGAGTATTTAAAGAACCAGGCTGAAATTGCTCTCTGCCAGTGTGGGAAAAGGTGTGATTAGTGAAGAGGAGGCAACCAAGATGTTCCAAGAGGTCCTGAAACAACAAATCTTGAGCAAGTCTCTTCTGAATGATTATAAAGACGACATTCCCCATCCAGAAGAGAGGACTGCACCAGTTCTCAAAGTGGTTTTCCAACTCTCAGCCACAAATGATGACTGCCATCAACCACATCAGCATGGTTTGTAGCCCTTGAGTGAGTCACCAAACGGAGTAACATTCTGGACAGGTTCTTCCTCTTTGCAGACAAAATTCTGAGTCTGCTCTTCCCCTTAGTAGATAATGCCTTAGTCATCCAAAAGCCTGTAGATTTACTGATAGATCACCTCCGTCTTTAAGTCCTACTTTTAGTGGTATGCAATGAAGAGCTTGGTCTAGCTTCTTGATGCTAGCGGAGATAGAACAGTGAAGGGGTACTGGAAGAACTTTAGAATCAAACACAAAGGTGATTTCATTTATGGTGTTGAGATAATGTGTCCAACTTTCTGCATGGGTGTTGCCTAGAGCAAGATATAGCTTGAATGTGTTTACGACCTTACAGGCTTCCTTGCTGCTGAGAACACCTGTAAGAATATTTTGAGATTATTATTATAATTATGAACTCTGCTAAGCTGCTTCAGAGTAAGTTGCGAAATGGCGATTAAAAAAGTGAATGTCGAGTAACGTGAGGTTGCTAGAAAAGGAAATGCTGACAACGCTCGGCAGTGATAACAAATAGCCTCGCTGCAATTTAAAGGGAAAGAGGAAGTGGGAAGCTGGCACGGCCGTTGACGTTGCTTGGATAAGACAGATTATGGTGAGTACCCATGTTTTGGTTTCTCTTTTAATTTAATTTAATTTATTTTATTTTATTTTATTTTTTGCAGCATACAATATTAAATGGTATTTAGGGCCAACTGTAAACACAAGGTTAACCGAATAACTCATTTTTTTAGCTTTGATTGCCAGAATTTGTCACCTTCCTCCGTTTGTCTCAATTCCTTAGACCTTAATTTTTGGTGGAGACTGAAAATAATAATGATTCATTCCCAGTGTTCTTTTATACTGTCTTTTCTTTGTCAAAACCGACGAACCGTCTGCTGACCATAATTCCTCTTGTAAGACAAAGATCTATTAGTCTACGCTCTAGGATAGACTGACCTTTGATCAGTACAAGATCATTTTGATGGGAACTATACGGCCTAAGTACTATCTAGAGGTGTAAATGTGATGTGAATAACCAGTTCACACAAACGTACAAACTAACCGTGCATCTGGTAAGCTCTCTCTCTCTCTCTCTCTAACTTCGCCGTCAGTGACGGCTTTGTGCATCCTCTGTGTAAACCTCATTGAAGGAACAAAATGTGCATCATTTCTATTCGAGCTTTTTTATTTTTCACCAATTAACCAGCTGCAGCTAAGCTGGCCGTTTACAATTTAAGACCTGAAATTTGGAGCCAGTTTCTCTGTAGTAGGC
>NC_087203.1:56776923-56786923 GCF_015104395.2 Macrobrachium nipponense | reverse complement strand
AATACCTTTCGCGCGCCGCAGGAAAAAAAGTGATATGCTTATATATTATTATATATATATATATTATTATAATATTAATTAGATATATATATATATATAATATATATATATATATATATAATATAATATATATATATAAATATAAATATAATATATATATATAAATTTATAATATATAAATTATAATATAATATAATTATATATATAATATATTATATAATAATATATATATATATTATATATATATATATATATATATATTATGTATAGAATATATATTATATATATATATATATATAATAATAATATATAATATTATATATATAATATTTATATTATATATTATTTTTTCCTTATATATTAATATAAATTATACATAATATATATTAATAATATATTATTATATTTTATAGATATATTAAATATATATAATATAATATTATTATATATATATTATATATATAATATATATTATAGAATTCTTATCACATCACCGTGATTCATATCCCTCTTAAGTTGAGACTGCCTTGACGGAGTACGCATTTCCAACATATGGTTGAAACTGCGTAGCTGACAAGAGGGCTTTCGAACTGGGAGAATTATCTCTAGTTTGAATCTAAATGTCTCAATTTTTCTCTTACTTGATCATCTTCCAATCTCTTACTTTCTATCAGTTGCTCCCCCTAGCTGTCCTCTCTTCACTAAAACTCTCGTGCAGGTTAGTAGGAGCTGTAGTGGTTTGGTCTGCCACTTGAATATGTTTGGACCCTGAGGATATTAATGTGATTCTACATCGATATTTATTGGGGCGGGACTACCTGTGGGGACTTACCTACGGAATTCGGGGAAGTATGGTCTCCAGGGTAGGACTCTTGGCAATTTATCCGGATTGCCCTCTAAAATAACATGAGTGGGGATGATTGCATATTAGCTATGCCCTCGGGCCTATCAAGCGGGTTTGCTTACACTTGAGCCAATCATGTTATGATACAGCCATCCCTTCGGGGTAGGGTAGGGAGTGGACATGGGAGTTGGTCTCTGCTATGTCTCTTTGGTTAAGAGGAAGTTTTTGAGATGAGACCCAGTTTTTTCCATGACTTGCAGTTGGTTTCTCTGTAATAAAAAAAAATGGTAATTGACTATGGAACTCAATCCCTTGGAAAATGTGACCCCTTGACATTAAATTCCCATCTGACCCTGGACACGAACAAGGTCACCCTTTTGGACACTTCAATCCAAAATATAGCAACTATGGACCCTTTTACTAAGCCTAAAAGATTTATCAGAAGAAAATTCCCCCCTAGCCCTTCTCTAGCTTTATTTGATTCACTTTTTGGAAAGGACAGTTGGACAAGATTTTTGACAATAGAAAGTGAAAACAAAATTTAAAATTTAAAATTAGAAAATTATTTACTGACCAGATACCCAACAGAAAACATGAAATTTCGTCAAACACAAACCAATACATGGATAGTGGAAACCACTACCAAAGATCAATCAGAAAATTACTTACAAATTGCGAATATAGATAACACAAAAATAAAAGTCACCAAACATAATAAACTTAATAGTATATACGGTACTATAATCCTGCCAAATAACGATGACGAATTAATAGATAGAAATATTTTGATGGAATCGCTTAAGAAAAGATACAAAAACATTGAAGAATGTGACATCTATGATATCCCAAGTAGGAAAAATTCAAAGATAAATATATATATAGCTAAACTAAAATTTGAAGGAAACTAACTCCCTTTAACAATTAAAGTTTTAGGGCAGACGAGAGAGTTGAGACCATATATCCCTAAACCACTACAATGCAAATCATGTAGTAAATAAGGCCATTCAAGTAAAAATTGTAGAGAAGCTCCTAGATGTGAATGTTGTGGATTATACAACCACACAAAAAATGGGACTGTGAAAACCCAATTTGCATAAATTGTGGTCAGAATCACCACTCAAGATCAAAAGAATGCGCATATTACTTATACAACACTGAACTAAAAATCTTACAAGAAAGAAGTGGAATATCAATAAGAGAAGCAAAGATAGAACTAAAAGTAAGAGGTTTACAAGATCCAGCAAGGAAAAAGACATATAGAGGTAGTAGATAAAGAAGTGCAAAACCAAATTCCTACAAAATTATATAGTATAAATCAAACAGAAAATACTCATAATATAATGGACCAAAATTCAAGCTCAGAAGCTACAGAACATATAAGTAATGCAAATTTATGTAATATATTACCAACACCAGAAATGCATGAAGACACGATGAATTTGGAGGACAGGCAAAAGACAAGAGCTAAGTCAAAAGACAAAAAAAAAGATTAGTTGAAACAACCCCACCCAAATCCAAAAAACAAATTATTCAATCAGTCAGACCAAAAATCTATATGGAAAAAAATGAATACCGACAAGACAAAGTCAACGAAAATTGCTTGCAAACAAAAAATTAAAAAAAAGAGAAACCCAAATAAAAGAGAAAGTTAAAATATCAGATAAAAATGAAGAAAGTATTGAAATAGAACCCAAGATCAAAAGCCATTTAAATGCACCTCTAATAAAAAGAACATCGGAGACTCTTCAGCCAATAAAGAAAACAACAGCAGAAATACATCACCCACCAAAAGAAGAACAAAGTACAGCAAAATTATACAACTACAATAAAATACAAAGTGCAGGAAAACAAAGATATTAAAACAAAATCCAAAACCTTCTTAAAATCTCTATTTTACAGTGGAATATAGAGGATACATATCAAATAATGAAAACTTAAAATCATTATTTACAGAATGTAATGCAAATATCATTTGCTTACAGAAAACTAAAATAAAAAGGTAACAATGTTCTCAATGCTGGCATAAATATAAAGTGTGGAAATCAACACAAATTTAAATGACAGCAGCCAAGGAGGAAACTGCAATCATAACGCATTCTTCAATCAAATGCCAAACCAAGTTAACCTGGGAAAAAAAGAAAAAAAAAAAAAAATAATCATATGCTCATTATATATGGAACCGTCTTTAGAAAGTCGCTTAATAGATCATCTTGGAAATAATAGACCATTACAAGTGGAAGATTTAGAAAGTCTAATAGAACAATTACCAAAACCTTACTTATTAGTAGGTGACTTTAACGCCAAACATCCCATGTGGGGAAGTACATCATCTGACAGGAGAGGAAATATTCTCCTAAATTTTATAGATAACAAAAATTTGATTATTTTAAACGATGGTTCTCCAACAAGGTTTGATGTTTATCATAATACCACATCTGCAATAGAAATCACTTTATGTTCCCCAGAAATTGCTACAGATTTAAATTGGAAAGTAAATAATAATTTATTTGAGAGTGACCACTGGCCAATACAAATTGAGTTAAAAAATAATACCAATATAACATATATACCGAAGAGGAAAATGGAGGAAGCAAATTGGAGTTTATATATAGAGAAAACAGTAATTAAAAGAAATTATCAGACTTTACAAACCACATAGATGCTTATGAACATCTAGTAAAAACAATAGATGATAAAGCAAATGAAATTATTCCAGTTATCTCAGGCAATCCGACTAGACCACTGGTACCCTGGTGGAATGAGGAATGTAAAGCAGCAAGGAAGATAACGAGAACGTGCTTTAGAAGATATCTGAGACATAAATGTGATGCCAATAGAATTGCGTATTTGAGAGCTAAAGCGAAGCAGAAAAGAATATTCAAAATAGCCAAAAGAAATTCATGGAAAAAATATATTAAGAGTATAAATTCCAAAACTCAAGCCAAAGAAATCTGGAAAAAAATAAACAAACTGCAGGGTAGATATCGGCCAGAACCATTACCTATATTAAAAGCAGAAAACAACTATATTTCAAACCCCAAACTAGTAGCAAATGAATTGGGCAAATGTTTCGCCAAAACATCGAGTATCTCAAATTATACAAAAAAATTACAATTAAAAATTGTCCCAATACCAATAAAATCTGATAACCAGGAAATCACCATGGAAGAACTGGAAAATGTCCTGAAACTTGCAAGTCCAACAGCTCCAGGGGAAGACAATAATAGATATGAAATGATAAAAATTTACCAGATGAAAGCAAAACCTTTTTATTAAAAATTTTAAATGAATTATGGCATTCTCAGCATGCCTAAAACCTGGAAAGAATCTTTAATCATACCAGTCTTAAAACCAGGAAAAGACCTAGAGGCACCAAGCAGCTATAGGCCAACAGCCCTTACTAGTTGTCTAAGTAAGATATTTGAAAAAATGGTGAATAACAGATTAATATGGGTATTAGAAAACAAACAGCTATTGTCAAACATTTTGGATTCAGGAAAAATAAAAGTACCATAGATCCCCGCTTAATGATTACAAGAGAGATACAAAATGCAATGGTTGGTAAAAAACAAACAATAGGAGTATTTTTTGATTTAGAGAAAGCCAATGATACCACCTGGAGGGGAGGGATTTTTAAAAAATTGATAGAATGGGGAATAGGAGGGAATTTATATGAATATATTAGGGAATTCCTATCAGAAAGATATATAAAAGTCAAAGTGGGGGCAGAAATCTCTGAATCACTTATCCAGGAGGAAGGAATCCCCCAAGGTAGTGTACTAAGCGTGGCATTGTTTGCTATAGCAATAAATGAGATAATGGAAATGATCCCACCAGTAGTCCAAGGATCCCTTTTTGTAGATGACTTCGTCATATTTGGTAGTGGTGAAAAAGCGCTGGACATAACCAACAGATTGTAAGCAGCCATGAATAGGGTCAAAAAATGGGCCGATAATAAGGGTTTTAAATTTTCACCGCAAAAAACAAAAGCAGTCAGATTTACAAGGTCAAGAAAACAACAATTAATTCCTACTTTATTCATAAATAATGATATAATTGAGTATGATGATCAGATAAAATTCCTCGGTGTAATACTTGATAAAAAAACTTACATTTAAAGAACATATAGAACAACTGGCGATAACAGTGAGAAAATCCTTAAATATAATAAAAGTAATTGCGCTTAATGACTGGGGTGCTGATAGAACCTCTCTAATAAAAGTATATAAGGCTATTTGTCTAAGTAAACTTGATTATGCATGTCAAGTATATGGTAGTGCTCCTAAAACCCTATTAACAAAACTGGATGTCATACACAACATAGTTTTAGGGATTATGCACTGGAGCCTACAGCCTACAGAACTTCCCCCGTGGAAAGTCTGTGTATGTAGAAGCAGGAATAGATCCCCTGAAAGTACGAAGAAAAGAAATAGTATTAAAATATATAGCTAAAATAAATAACCTTAATGATAATCCAAACACCAAATATATGAAAAACATAAATAATTATGACAATAAACCAAGCACCTCTAAACCATTGGAGAATAGATTAAAACCTGATATAGAACATCTAAAATTAGGAACAAGTAGCATATAAAAAATAACCACTCCTAAAATACCTCCTTGGAGACAAGCTAAAATAGAAATATGTGATCAATCATTTAATAAGAAGGTAACAGATGCACAATTAAGGAGTGAATTTCTGTCACACCAGGAAAAACATAAACGGGACATTAGTATTTATACAGATGGTTCCAAGTCGAAGGAGGGTGTAGGCTATGCTGTAGTAACAAAAAATATAAAAATAAGGGGAAAAAATCCAAAAATATGCTCGATATTCACTGCAGAGATAAATGCTATATTAGAAGCTATAAAACATACCTTTATGGAGGGCAATGCAAACGATACCTTTGTAATATACACGGATTCTTACAGTGCTTTAGAGGCGCTAAAACAAGACACAATTTCTCATTCCGTAATTGAAGAAATAAGGGAGTGGATAGATATAATAGTAAAACGGAAATCTATAAATATAAAACTCTGCTGGGTCCCTTCCCATGTGGGCATAAATGGTAATGAAGAGGTGGATAAAGAAGCCAAAAAGGCAGTAAAAAAGGAGCATCAAAAAAATACAAATTCCCTTACAATGACATTAAAACAACAATAAATGAATACTGTCAATCCAAATAGGAAAAAGAATGGCGTAGCATTGAATCATAAATTAAAGCATATTAAATCAATCTGTAAAATCTTGTTAATAGACAACATGGTCAAAGAAGGGAAGTTGTCCTATTAAGAAGAATTAAGAATAGGACATACATACTTAACACACAAATTACTGATGTTGGAAGACGAGGAAAGACAGGCCCCTTACTGTGACCATTGTCGTACTCTGGTCACAGTCTGTCATCTGCTAACTGAATGCCATAAATTCGAAAGAAAACGAAGATCCAACAACATATATAATATACCACTTGAAGTACTATTGGGAGAAAATGCCCCACTTCAAAATATAGTAAATTACCTCAAAGAAATAAACCTGTTTGATTTGATATAACATGTCTTATAATTTCATAAAGTTATACAGTAAGCGCTGAATGGCCTTTGCTGCCCCAGTGCTTGGTGTTACACCTAAACTTTATAAAACCAACCAACCAACCAACCGTGATTCATATACATGCATTAAGCTACACATGTCCTTTAATATCCAATTCGCTCTACCTCGGAATTAATGTATTTTCATATATGTTAACCAAAGGGGAATGTATAGTGGAAGATCTTTCTTCTCCCGTGGATTCGACCGTGGTTCGAATCACGGTAGGGGACGAAATATTATAAAACTAAAAAATTCCCCTTCGGTTACATATGAAAATATATTAATTTCGAGGTAGTGCGAATTGGATATTAAAGGACATTTGTAGCTTAATGCATGTATATGAATCACGGTGATGTGATATGAATTTATTATATATATATATATATATATATATATATATATTATATATATATATATATATATATATATATATATACATATATTTTATATATATATATGTGTGTGTGTGTGTGTGTGTGTGTGTGTGTGTGTGTGTGTGTTATATATTGTTCTAAATTGCTCGTTCCCTCAGTGAAAATGTATTGATGTGACTTTCTAGCACTCCTAAAACATCCTTGCATGTGGGGGACGAAATCTACGGCTGAAGGCCGATATTGCTGAAAGGAGGAATTTACATAAAACCCTGGACTTTATTTTAAATGAACTATATTTACATGTAAATTACGTGTAGGTCCAGAAATTAATGGAAGGTGGTCAATTGCAGGTCCACCGGAAACACATGGCTGGGAAATGATCCAGACACAGAGGTATGATTTGCGTAAAGCGCGTTATTTAAATGCAAGAGTCGTATCCAAGGATTCCAAATTTCCCTTTCACAACCAGGCACGATATTGGTCTCCCAAGAGATTGCATTCTAGCATCAGTACTAAGACGATGGACACATGGAAAAATGTAACACATTACTTGCTCTTAACATTACATATCAAAGCTCTCTCAAGGGAGGCATAGAATGACTGGGAACTTATACAGGAAGGAATACTACGTTGCTTGATTAACTAGGGGGATGTTTAATGTCATTACTAGCACCTCTGTGGCGTGGTTGGTATGGTGTTGGCGTTCCACCTCGGTGGTCGCGGGTTCGATTCTCGGCCATTCCATTGAGGAGCGAGAGCTGTGTATTTCTGGTGATAGAAGTTCACTCTCGAAGTGGTTCGGAAGTCACATAAAACCGTTGGTCCCGTTGCTGAATAACCACTGGTTCCTTGTAACGTAAAAGCACCATACAAACAAAAAGCATCACAAGGGGAATAAATCACAGCATTGAACCAAAATTGGGCAGTGAGAAGCTGAGCCAAGAAGGGAAGGAAGTCGTCTTGGAAGAATGAAACAAAATACAGACAAGAGGCAAAAACAATTCTCTGACTTCACTAGAAATTACTCTCACTGTACCTGGCAATCTGTGGTCTTTTTGTCTTCTCATCTGCTGATCGATCTGTGCACTATGGATGGTAAAAGAACACGTGTGGGATCCCCAGAGGAGCAGGGGAGCAAAAGGGGGGAAGTGGTGTTCTGCAGGTGAGAGACGCCTGAGCTATAGGAAGAGTCTGGGAATTCTGAGAGCGAGCTGTTGTGGCCTCGTCCTTTTAAAATCTCGGCCTAGAGATGCTCCTTCCCATTCAAGAAACCTGTGGAGTTTAATTCCAAGGCAGCCAATAGGAATAGAACGAAGGCTTTCAGTTCATAGGGGCAACTCGAGAATATGTGAAATTGTTTGTAAAGGAGTATTACTTTTACTTGGTTCCGGCTTAAAATCCTGAATAGGATATATATATATATATATATAAATATATATTAAAAATATTTATATATATATACATATATATATATATATATAATATATATATATATATATATATATATATATATATATATATTGATTTATTAATTCTTACTGGCGTCGCAACGACGAGGTTATTGACGCCGAATATATATATCTATATATATATATATATATATATATATATAATATATATATATATATATATAATATATAATATATGTAAAATATTTACATACATACATCATCATCATCATCAACCGTTGCTAGTCCACTGCAGGACAAAGGCCTCAGACATGTCCTTCCACTCCCATCTGTTTATGGTCTTTCTATGCCAGTCTATACCCGCAAATTTTCTTAGTTTGCAGTCTCTAGGGACCCATTCTGTTATTATTCTTGTCCATCTATTATCCGACATTCTCATTATATGTCAGCCCACGCCCATTTCTTTTTCTTGTTTCTCATAATATCCTCAACTTTAGTTTGCTCTCGCATCCATGCTGCTCTTTTTCTGTCTCTTACTGTTATTCCCATCATTATTCTTTCTGATGCTTAAGTTAATACTGGTAGGACCATCTGATTGAATACTTTTCGTTTTAGCGAAAATGGAATTTTACGTTTCATAATCTCATTTTGTTTACCAAATTCTCTCCATCCAATGCTTATCCTTCCTATAATTTCGGTCTCGTGTCCTGGGGAAACACTCACTGTCTGTCCTAACTTCATAATTTATATTCATTAACAATCTCTAGACTAGAAGTTCGTCAATAACCCTTATTTGTTGCTTCAACATTTTTACTCATATTCAATTTTCAGTCCTACATTTCTATTCTCGTTCAAATCTATATAATATATATATATATATATATATATCTATATATATATATATATATATATATATATATATATTATATACAAAATATATATATATATATATATATATATATATATATATATATATATATATTTATTATACATATATATATATATATATAAATATATATATATATATATATATATTTCAACATTTTAAGCCAGAACCAAGGAAAGTTAAGATTTCTTATAACAAGACTCATTCATCCTTGTCTAGAAAAGCTATCTTTGCTCCCGTTGGCTGTCCTGAATTTACCCCCCACAGGGAAAATCTGGATTTGGGTGGCGCTTAACGGATAAAGTTTTAAAAGGGCAGGAACCCAGCAGCTCACCCTCAGAACTTTCTCAGAAGCACCTGAGAACTAGGAGAGATCAGAAGCTCCTGTTACCTCGCCCTGCAGATGCCACTTCACCCCTTTCTGCTCCCCCTGCCTCCTCTGGGGAAATCCCAAGTATTTTTATACTTCCATAGTGCACAGAAATATCAGCAGATAAGAAGACTACCAAGCCTAGGATTTCCAGGTACTGTGAGAGTAAATTCCAGTTCAGCCAGGGAATTGTTTTGCCTTTTGTCTGTATTTCATTTACATTCTTCCAAGGCGACTTTCCCCCCTCCTTTGCTTAGCTGCTCACTCCCCGAATCTTGGTTCAAAGGTGTGATTACTCGCCTTGTGATACTAGTAAACACCTCCTAGTTAATTCAAGCAACGTAATAGTTCCTTCTGTAAACTCCCAGTCACTTCCATTCCCCCTGAGAGGTTTGTAAATTTTTTTTTATTGAAATAAAGTAGTGTGTAACACTCGCCCATGTGTTCCCCCGCCTCAGTACTTATGCTAGGATACAATCTCTTTGCAGACAAACATTGTGCCTGATTGTGGGAGAACTTGG
>NC_087203.1:56674423-56771923 GCF_015104395.2 Macrobrachium nipponense | reverse complement strand
CCGGTTAGCTGCTGACGGAGGAGGATTGGATGAGGTAATGGTATTCACGATGGGCTTACCCGTTGGGAGGGCCGAGTCTGGGGCGGTTTGCAAGGCCGCACCATTGGTGGAGTGTCCACTATAGTCATGGGTGCCCTGGAGGATTCCTATTGGAATTGGCTCTTCCTCGACTGCCGGCATGGGTAGTGGGGCCAAGCCAGCAGAGGGAAAGCGACCGGGACTTAGAGCTCCAGGAGGGAGACTTGAGTCTTGCATTGGCACTGGCACTGAGGCCGTTCCTGGCTTAGTGGAAGGACTCGAACGTGTCTCAACATCCATGAGGGACGGAGCCTGGCACTGCCTGATACCTTTAAGTGGCACTGGCTGTGCAGAGGTAGTTCTTGGAGGCCCGTTTAATGGGTCTGGAGCTATGTGAGGGCAGGGGCCCTGATACGGTATAAAGGTAGGAGGAGGCTTAAAGTCTTGTCCTAGCAGGACATCATAACCTCGTGGTATATAGGTTGCTGCTGCCATGGTACATATCTTAGAACAGTAAAGTTGTGTGACTCAACCAGACAGTAGATTAGAACATCTTGACATGGTTTAGGCTCTGTCGTGATGAATTGGTACCTATCAACCTAAGCTCCATAAGGAATTTTATCCTCTCGGATGATGGATATTTGCACACCAGTGTCGTCAAAAGCTCAGACCTGGTGGACAGGATAGCGACCTCTGGGAGGTGCAACAAATATTGGGCCCTGAGCAGAAGGGTCAAGAGCTGACGGATTCATCACAGCCATAGCAATGGCAGAAACAGGAGATTTCTTGGGGCATCCCACCCAGGCAACAGTGTGCCCATGCACTTTGCATGAGTCACAGAAACTCTTACTAAAATCAGGCCTGGGTCTGTTGTTTCTGTTCCAATGGAAATTGTTCTTGTTATTATAATGATTGGGTAGTCCATTCGGAGGAGTGGCAGCAGCTTGCTGAGGAGGATCCACCTTTGAGAGGCACTGCTCCGTGGTGTGACCTGGTTTATTGCAACGCCCACACACAGGTTTCCAATTTTCTTCTTTAAAGAACTCTGCAATGGATGGTGGGTGTCATAGGCATCTGCCTATTTACAGCACTCCAAAATAGTCTTAGGGGCCTTGTCCATCAAGTGGGTGGCAAGATCAGGCAGGGCATAGCAAAAGGAAGTCCTCTAATTGAAAGAGTTCTAAGACCTCCTCAACAGATGTTGCATTGGAGGCCTTCATCCACCTATGAAGTGCTTGTGTCTTCTTGGCTGCCCACTCTGTCCGTGTTTGGTTAGCCTCCTTGGCCATAGTCCTCCATTTCTGCCTCCACCGGTCTGGGGTCAACTCGTAAGCCCCAAGCATTGCCTCTTGGATGAGGGCAAGGTCTCGTCGCTCATTCAGGGGAAGGGCCTCGAATGCAGTCAGCCCTTTGCCAGCGAGGTGCTTGCCAAGGAGGAGGGCCACTTCCTGAGGGGTTGGATTGAAGTTCTCGAACACCTGCTCGACATGATCGAGCCAGGTGTCGAGTTCGTTATCATCTCAAGTCCTAATGAGGGTGCCCATGCTGTGGAGGTGAGAGTGTGAAGGACGGGGCGCTGGGGACGTGACACTCGGGGGTGCCAGAGTGGCACTCTGGACTGCCATAGCCAGTTGATGGGCTCTTTCTGCAGCTTCTCTTTCTTTCTCCTTTTCGGCTGCTTGGAATGCTCTTTCAGCTGCTTCTCTTCTCTCTCCTTTTCCCTTTCGGCTGCCTGGTAGGCTCTCTCTGCAGCTTCCTTCATTTTATCATTCACCCAATTGATCAGTTTTGCATCCTCCAGCCCCATGACTCTTCCGGCTTTGGTGAAGGCTCTGGCTTCCTCCAGTGCTGCGTTACTGGCCATCTCCTCAGCAGTAAAACTCTAGTAGTCTAGTTCTACCACAATCAGGCACAGTGTTTGTCTGCAAAGAGATGGTATACTGGCATAAGGCGGGGGGCACATGTGGGCGAGCGTTACACACTACTTTCTTTCAATCAAAAGTTTACAGGCCACTCTGGGGGTATGAAAATGACTGGGAATTTACACAGAGAGAACTATTTCATTGCTTGAATTTACTAGGGGATGTTTACTAGTGTCACAACAGGAGTAATCACAGCATTGAACCAAGATGGGGGGAATGAGAAGCTAAACAAAGGAGGGGGGAAGTCGCCTTGTAGGAATGGAAATGAAATACAGACAAAGGGCAAAACAATTCCCTGGCTGAACTGGAATTTACTCTCACACTATCTGGAAATCCGGGGCTTGATAGTCTTCTTATCTGCTGATAATTCTGTGCACTATGGATGTATAAATGTACTTGGGATTTCCCCAGAAGAGGCAGGGGGAGCAGAAAGGGGTGAAGTGGTGTCTGCAGGGGGCGAGGTAAGGAGCTTCTGAGCTCTCCGAGCTCTAAGGTTCTTCTGAGAGTGAGCCGCTGGTCCCTGCTCCTTTTAAAATTTCTCCTGGTCAGTTCCGCCCATTCCCCCCGCGGTTAAATTTTTAAATTCCAACAGCCAGTGGGAGCAGAGATAGCTTTCTAGAGAATGGATGCTTTCAGTTCAAAGGGGCAACTTGCATACAGACAAGGATAAATGAAACTTGTAATAAGAGATCTCAACTTTCCTTGGTTCATGCCTAAAATCCTGAACAATATAGTATGTATGTATGTATGTATATATAATATATATATATATATATATATATATATATCTTTATATATATATATATAGTATGTTATTATTATTATTTTTAAATTGCTTTTTTTGTTTACATTTACTGATGGTTGATAAGCAGATGCAATGAGCAATGACATTCTTTGAAACAATAGCTATCATCATTTTGACTCCCATGGAAAGAAGCGAGGTCTTAAAATATAGATTCAGCGTTAGCTCCAAAAATGTCGACGTAGCACTTGGGGTGGCGCCATGTGTCAAGTCACTGCCTAGGCAAACAGATCTTGTCTTATGTCCGTGCATGAGCGGAAGCAAAGATCTGGTTTTGGCTAGATTTTATGGGCATTATAATGAGCTGTTTGATGTCACGCATCTATTCCAGTGCAATGAACTTGTAACGAATCAATGACGTCATATTATGGGGAGTGTCTTGTGAGAAAGTTCATGCGCATGTACGCACAAGCTGTTTCCCCTACATGATGGGAAGGTAAGATAACTAAGTCGGAGAAGCACCCAAGTAGGGGAAGCAACCTTATTTTGGAGATGGTTGTATGAAGTTGTATTTGGTTAAGCATTAGTGCTCACAGTTGAAATGGGTAAGCATACTTTTAAGCCATTCGTGGCTTGTCTTTTTTTATATTTTAAACCTTTTTTCAGAGATGTCCTTTTCCTGGGCTTTTTTATTTATGTCATTTTGGTTTGTTTGCAATTTATTTATGTGGGATCCTTTTCCTTTGTTACAGACGATTCTGGTAATTTTAATGAGAACTTAACTGATAGTTCCACGGATATGGTGTGGGGAGACTGACTTTTCTAGTTGCCTATTTTATGACTAAACTAATGATAGTTATTGTAGAGAAAGCGGTGGGCAGGTTTGTTTAAATCCCCAGGGTTATTTGAATTAACTGAATTTTAACTTACTAAGTTAAACATTTATTTCTTTGAGAATTTTATTTATTTAGTTAATCCTTTTATTCTTAAATAAATGTATTTTTGTAGTTCACGAATCTGATTTAGCTACCTGGTAGAATTGAGAGAGAGAGAGAGAGAGAGAGAGAGAGAGAGAGAGAGAGAGAGAGAGAGAGAGAAAGAGAGGAGTGGGGGATGTTGATAGAGAGAGAGAGAGAGAAAGTCACTCAGTGCCTTACTGCTCTAAGGTCATGGCTACCTACCTACTTCAAAGAAGTAAATTTTATATATACTCATCCAGTCTCTTAGGAGGGGTTAATAGATATTTTGGTGACAGCAAGTAAAAGGCTGTTTTGAATTGCATTTCTGGAGAGACTGGTTGTGTAAATGAGTTAGGAATTCTGGTACTGAGAAGAAGAGTTTAATTAGGGTCAGCATTTTTTGTCCGCTGTGAGGTGCCTTCGAGGATCTGTCACTCAGTTGATATCTGTGAATGTGTGTTTTTACCACAATGCTAGCTGCTAGGGGTATTGGATCATGATTACACACGCAAGCTTCAGTGTGTATTTTTGCATGTTTTAGCGCATGCAAATACTAGCAGTGTAGTATTCCCTGCTGTTCTTTCAATGAAGACGTGAGTGTTACAATCATCTTTTTTTTTATTGCCCTTATGTTTTTTTTCCTCTTTCTCTCTTTATGTGTGAATCATTTTGGGTTTAAAGGGACAGTTCAAATCACCTTTTTTTCCCATAGAAGCAGAATGTGCTAAGTTTTCAAGATGTATTGATCTTAACATGTATTTAACAACAACGTATTTTGTTTTCTGGGACTACATACATATGCATGTATAGGTCTTGTAACTTGGCTCATTTCTCAGGGTGCTTACATTGCCTTTTTGGGGGGCCTTGGAAACAGCACTCTCTCGTGAATACGCACTCAGCGTATTTTTTGCTGAGCAACCGGCAAAGTGAGGCTTGTGTGGTCCAGGGAGTAGTGTCATGAGGGAGGGTAAGTTTTTTTCTTTGTACAGAGTTAAGGGGGTGAATCCCTCCCTTCATTTTTTCTCTCTCCCTTGTATCCTCCATTTGGCCTTGAAAACAAAAGTTCAGTGCCTTGGCCTTGATATTGGAAAATCAGCTGATAGCCGCTGTAGGTCACGAGTGTGAGAAGAGATGATTTATGCCTGTATGGTGCATTTTTTTTTTTTAAGCTTTTGTGTAAGCCTTCCTTATGCTTTGGAAAAGGCCTTAGACTATTTTGGAGATTTTTGGTTATCTAATGATTTCGAGATCAGATTTTGACCACACCCTGATGTTCCCTTGATGGCATGTGTTGAACAAGACAGAGTCGTCGTAGCTCCTATGGCTTCAGTTGTCCAGACCTTCTTTTAATCCGGGATTTTGGGTTTCTGTGATAGCCCTTAGAGTTTTTCTTTTTTTACGGGTTCAGTAGACAATTGTTTGGAGTCTGCAGACACAGATATTACAGGTGTCACGGGAACAGTCAACAGTGCCATTGGCTTTTCTTTCCCCCTTTTGGATGTTAGTCATCACTCCCGTAAGTTTTCATTGGACGTATCACGAGTGAATTTGAATTTTTTTTTCTCCCTCAGAACAGTTTGTGTAGATTTTAATATCTCAGTCCGTGACCTGGAATCATTTTTCGGGGATGCATTGTTTTAGTTTCAGCTTTTCGATGCTGCGACGAGATTTAGGGGAGAATTTGTATATTTTTTGGATGTGTGAATAATTGCCCTACTTCTTTTTTTCTGGATATTTATTTCTCAGAAATTGTTGCATTTCCAGGGTTCTTGCACAATACCTTTGTTGTATATTCATTGTTCTGATAGTGTTGCAGAGCCAATATCTGATCAAATGTCAGTTTTTCTCCTTTTTTCGAGTCCATGAGCATACGTCGCAAGGTACGACAATTATATGGCACTTTTTTTTTTTTTCTTCTTTTTTTTTTTTTTAGAGTTGTCGGGAGTTTCGGCAAATATTTCCAAGTGTTTATTACATGGGAATTTGGTTTTTGCTCATGGTTGTTTTCGTGGCAAGTTTGCCAGTAATAGAAGACTTGGTTAAGTTTCTGGCGGCCTGTGCCGAAGTGGATATGGGGAAGCTTTTGTTTAGACTCTCCGGGTTTGTGGTTTTGTTTATAATGAGTTATGGCACACTAATCCTTTTTCTAGAATTCCTTGTCAATTTTGGGAGTACTGATACTTTTATTTTGGCAGTTTTTGCCCTTTTCAGCAGTTATGCTAAAGCGAGAGTTTACCATTTTTGCCGGCAATATGAGCTCCTTAGGGATGTTTTTCGAGGTTATTTAAGTGGCACAGTTTTTAAGAGTCCAATCACGTAGAGCATTAGAGGTATAATATTTTGGCCATGTGGTACTTTGTTTTGTTGGAGATGCTCCGAGTCTAAGCCTATGTGAGAGCAGGTATGTGGTAATATCTTTAAGTGTATCAACTAAATGCTTTGAGTGCATTTTCGGGAACAGAGTTTTTCTTTTTTTCTATTACCCTGCTTGGGGGTATAACGATTTTTGGGGTACTTAGTTTTTATGCCACATGTGGGTATTGGTAAAATAAAGGGGAATATTTTTATTGACTGGGTGGTATCAATAATATGGTGGAAATGGGGCTGGTTTTTATATTATTATTGTTGGTTTTTTTGTGCTGAGTCACAATTTTGAGTGTAAATTTCCCCTAACGGCAAAAGTGAGTTATGTTTATAATGTTGTTTTACCTGATGATGCTATTTTTGAACCTGGTGTATTGATTATTCAGTTCTCGAGACAAGCATTTTCTTTTTCCTTTATGTTATTTGAGGTCAGCGGAAAGATGTTGTGAGTACCGTATCTGCGAATTGTGGATATATATCATAAAATGCTTCTGGAAGTTAATTATATTTATATGATATGAACTATATCACAAATGTCAAAGCCCATGTAAATCACTTTAATTCTTTCAAAATTATTACAATTATATTTATTCAATTACTAAAATGAATTTTTCAGAACCATTTTTCCATATCACTGCGTGAATATTCACGGATGAAATAAGATCTTCGTTCTTTCATTTAGATGTCAAAAGAGATTTAACTTTGGTAGGGGCCTTATATGTAACTCACAGCAGTGTGGAAGAGGTAAAATAAAAATAGACAAAAACATTAGAACACTGAATGAATTGTAAAACTGCTCCTAGGGATCAGTGAGCACATGATGTCTCCTCGGATGGACTAATAAGTCTTTGAGACATCCTACTCCTTGTTACTCCTTGTAACTGTAGCTATCTCTCTCTCTCTCTCTCTCTCTCTCTCTCTCTGGATTTATCGCTTGCACTACGAGTGTGTTCTGTCTCTCTCTCTCTCTCTCTCTCTCTCTCTCTCTCTCTCTGGATTTATCGCTTGCCACTTTTACGAGTGTGTTACTGTCCCTCTCTCTCTCTCTCTCTCGCTGGATTTATCGCTTGCCACTTTTACGAGTGTATTAGTGTCTCTTCTCTCTCTCTCTCTCTCTCTCTCTCTCTCTCTCTCTCTCTCTCTGTGTCTTTGGATTTATCGCTTGCCACTTTTACGCGTGTGTTGGTGTTTCCTTCTCCTATCTCTCTCCCCCTGCTTTTAATGCTCTGTGTGTGTGTGTGTCTTTGGATTTGTCGCTTTCCACTTTTACTCGTGTGTTAGTGTTTCTTATCTCTCTCTCTCTCTCTCTCTCTCTCTCTCTCTCTCTCTCTCTCTCTCTCTCTCTCTCCAACTACAAAAAAAAAGAGAGAGGAATTTGATTCAGCAGTTCACGGAAGCGTTGCTGAGAAACTCAGAGCTGATTGTGAGGTTTTCAAATTCTAGGAACGAGTCTTACTTTCCTAATTTAATTTTCTACGTAGGTCCGAGCTTTTGGGATGGTACGCAACGTCCTCAGTTTGGGACTTACCGTTTCTGTTCTCTCATAAATTACCGTTACAGTAGTGGTCAAATAGTTCTTTTACTTTAGCTTTCTTATTCTGGTTCGCAATGTTTGATCTTGAAACAGGCTTGGAAGAAGCTAAAGAAGTTGGACAGTCAAGCGGAAAGTGACCAAGTGTTCATGTTGTTATCGTTGCTGATGTTGTTAACAAGCATTGGTGTTGTAACTTATATAACTATATAAATATAATTAAGAGGAAAACTCTCTCTCTCTCTCTCTCTCTCTTCTCTCTCTCTCTCTCAATTATTCGTCTGCAACCCATTCCTTTTTTACATTCATGAGGGAAGTCTCACCACATCTCTCTCTCTCTCTCTCTCTCTCCTTTAAACATTCTTTGTTTTTTCTCACATCAGACTATTTTCTTTATATTCTTTTTATATTCTTGTCTCGTTACCATAAATGGAAGATTGCTTGTATAGTCTTAAAGAAGATGACACAAACTGATTTCCACGATGGAGATCGTATTACCTTAAACTCATTTCCCGAGATGAAGATTATAAAACCTTAACTTCATTTTTCTGAGGTGGGTGGGTGGAGTTTGTGGGAGGAGGGGGTAGGTTCGTGGAGCTGGGGTGGGGGTTGTGGAAGGGTAGACGTCCAAGGGGTATTCTTCTTGAAGTTACAGAAAAGAAGATTGTCTCTTAAGTGATTCTTGTGAACAGCGGACAGAGAAGTGAACAATACATTAAAGAGCTGACGGCGCAGTTGAACGATGCTTTCAAAATTTAAGTGTGGTATAGTGTGGCTTGGAAGATTTTACATAGACGCCTAAGTTCTGAGCAAAAGGTCAAAATTAGGCACTTAATTTTCCCTTTGCCACATAATGACATACTTATGCCATATCCAATATCATGGTTATTTTTTTTACGTCACGGAGTAGGTGGAATATTTCTTTCTTACTGAATTTCTTGTTTTGTGTGTATTTATGTTTTTTCTAAATATTGTTTTAGTGTGCTAGTGTATTTAGTATGTTTTTATTATGTTTTAGTATGTTCAGTATGTTAAATTTCCTGTGTGGAAATCAAGAGTGCATTGTGCTTAATGCAATTATTTATGGTTCTAGTAAAATGACCAATAGATGATATATGTATATATATATATATATACATATATAATGTGCATATATATAGATATGTATACACACACACATATATATATATATATATATATATATATATATATATATATATATATATATTATATATATATATATATATATATATATATATATATAGCATATAATCATCTTTACGAAAGAAAGGAAACCAGTTACTACATAATTTCGAAAAAGTTTTGTGAGCAATGCTTTGCAAGTCTCTCTGTAAACTGGGTAAGTCACCTGGGAGTTGTAACGACCGAAGTCGTCCAAAAAGGATTTCTAGTGGCAAATAAAAATTACTAAAACTTGGTTTAAAATTTGGTAAACAAAAATCAAGGCCCAAAGACAAGATGAATTCTTCTCTCTTAGATAAAACATAGTTAGAATAATTAAAAACAGTGGTTTTGGAGTCTACGAATTTTGGGATCTGGATACCTAAACGATCTAGTTTTCTAAAATGAGTATTTTGAACATTTACTGAATAAGAGTCAACAGTTTTGGTAAGTACATGTTTTACTTATAGAAAGTCGATGAATGATACAGTATTTTCTATGACATTATACAGAGATCTTGATGTATCCTTATGTTTAGTAATAAGCTTTTCCTTGTGACTGATCTCAATATCCAATAGTTGTCGAGTGGCATCATAGTAGAACTGGGAGTGATAAAGTGTTGTGCGGTAGACTTTAAACTTGACGAAATTGGGAGTGATATTGTTAAGTCTGCAGTATTGGAGGAAATCCAAATCGAGTTGTGCCTTCAGACCTCTTCTTAGTGAAGTCTCCAGATGTCGATAGGTACGAAGAGTCTGCTGCCCAAATTTAGTCCTCAAGTATGCAGGAAGGTTGGGGCATCTGGAACGCCGTAGATTTAAAATGAATAGGATGGAGAAAAGCCAGCGTAACATCATACATGTATTTTCCAAATTTTCGAGACTTTGGGTCTCATCATCAGGGCTGTAAAACATACAAAACATACAAATTAATAAAGACTCAGTATTAATATTAATATTAATAAAAATGGAAGTACATAAACGTTAAATATAATAATTTTTAAAAAATGAACTAAAAAAATGAACTAAAAAAAATTTATATATATAAAAAAAATTAAAAATTGAAGAATTCTTAAAAGTTAGTACCTATCTCTATGGAGTTAAAAGACTGAGTGACGTTGTCTGGTTTGGAAAGAAGAACGTCAACTATGCTATATATAGGACTGTGGAAGAAGTCTGACCATTTAATGGGGGCACAAGCTGTTTGGTTGTTAATGACTCCAAAACAGAGAGAGAATAGTCATTGGGCGCTTGGGTGAACAATACGAAAATCCTTATATGAAATGATGTTTTACATTTATTACAATGTTCTCGTATGTTAGAAAAATTCTTTCGTTTTTCAAAAGTACATCCCGTACGGTGACTGACTCCGAGATGAGAGTCGATTCTGACTTTGAGCATCTTTTGGTGGCTCCCACGTATTTCTCAATCTTACATTTCGGGCAAGTAAAAGCAATATACCACCAAAGACCGCATCAAAGCCGGAAAGTTTATCTTTGTGGGAGAACAAAGAACCCAGAGTTTTAGGTTTTTGATTTTTTTGCTATCAACTTAAGATTCACAGCCGGAAAAGTTTCCTGAATGACTTTTTGTATTTGCACCTTAAATGTGTTGGACTGAATGAAGGTATCGATGCATATATTAATAATTTAGGCACGTTCGGTGCAAGTTGACGTGGCTGAAATTTATCATTTAAAAAGTTATTGACATATTTCAAGAATAAGGCTGGAGGATACGAATTATTTTTAAAAAAACTGAAGTAAAAATTGTATTTCACTATGGAAGTTATGCCAGCTGGAGGACCGAACGTATAAAGCACGATGCAATAGCGTGGAAATACTATTTAATTTAAATGTATGGAACAACTGCTATAAAAGTTAGTACCTTTGACCTGTGAACGTCGTTTTTCTAAAGACGCTCGTATTACCATGTTCTGTCCTAGTAATTAAAACATCTAAAAAAGCAGTTGGTTGTCATGTTCATGTTCGATGAGAAATTTATATTAGGATGTAGGCCATTGATATATTCCAAGAAAGCTTCAGCTGCTTCTCGGGACCTAAATAGAGCAATAGTGTCATCCACATATCGCTTATAAAAGAGAGGGAGATTGTTTACCAAATTTTAAACCAAGTTTTAGTAATTTTTATTTGCCACTGGAAATCCTTTTTGGACGACTTCGGTCGTTACAACTCCCAGGTGACTTACCCAGTTTACAGAGAGACTTGCAAAGCATTGCTCAACAAAACTTTTTCTAAATTATGTAGTAACTGGTTTCCTTTCTTTCGTATATATATATATATATATATATATATATATATATATATATATATATATATATATATATATATATATATCTAGTAGGTGAAAAGAGGGGGAATGGCTAATAATATGTTTAAAGTGTATATATTGATAGTGAAGTCACATAGCTCTCTCGCTTAGAGACAAGAGGTGGTGACCAGTACAAGTTTCACTTGGCGAGAAAAAGGTATTTGCTGAACAAGCAACTTGACTCAGAGATCATTCCTCCGATCGTGAGGCATGTACGTTCGTTTGTACGCGTATTACAGGCCTACTAGTTCAGGGTACTTGTGGAAGACGCATTCTTTGAGACGAACGAGAATAGATCAAGTGGTTGCTCCGAGTGTCGGGAGAAAATGCCCATCGTAAAGGTAGGACACATTCTATAAAAACTTAGAAAAACTGTTACCTTTTGAAAAGCGAGAGAAGTGTGAAATACTCTCTTTACGTGAATACTTTGAAAGAGTGATGTGGGGGATGCCTTTATACCTATTATCTTTATTACAGATGGGTCCAATTCCATGGTTGATTAGAAACGGGATTCTCTAACCTGGCTAATACGAGACGTTATGACATTTTTGGGTTTGGGAGTGTAACCTTAGTTAGGAGGGTAGAATGTTATCTTACTGGTTTCTTTATGGGTAGATTTGGGTGTTTATGCCATTATGACTTGTTAATCATTTTGTTCTTTGTTATAACCAATTGCTTTCGGAAATAAATAGTATTTTTCTATATTTACGCAGTCTTAATAAGCCTCGTGACATCTTGCAGACAGGGCACCGTTGGCAACAGGTAAGAGTTCCCAGTTTGTGTAGTTTAGGGAATAAGGAGGGGTGAAACAGTGGTAGCAGCGGTAAAGGCTTTTTATATACTTTTTATAAGCTGTAGGTACGCTCCGAAGGGACGGGTGACCAGTTAGAAATAGGGGGTTTCTTCCTTTTTTTTGGTAGGAAAAGGGGTTATTAATCATGTCACAGGCAACTCGGAGTCCTTTCTGCTGATTCGACAGAGAGAAGCTGTCCCTCAGACTTCCTCTCCCAAGCCAAGTCAGTTTCGATTTCTTGAGGTTACGGAATAAAGGTGTTTTAAATAAACGTGAGGAGGAAAAGTTTAATTTTCGACATATTAAAGTGTTTCGCAGTTCGCGCATATTTGCGGTGTGTATATGAATTCGGTTCCCGGTAATATGATGACATAAGTGTATTTTCGAGTTTTTTTTTCTTTCTTATTTTTTTTCTTTTTATATTTTGTGGATTTTTTTACCCTTTTGTTCTTGTTCATATTCCTTGTATTTGTGTGTGGCGAACTTACCTGAGTGGAATTTTTGCTGCGAGTCAATGCCAGAGAGAGAGAGAGAGAGAGAGAGAGAGAGAGAGAGAGAGAGAGAGGGAACTGGGACGAGGCAATTGCCGAGGCGAGTCGGCTGGGAAACGTCTTGCATTCTTTTTCCTTTCTTATCCCCTCCTTATTGTTATTTTTTTATTGTCATTTTCGTGGGGTTGATTTTGTTATTTGGGACGGGGCACACTTACCTTTTGTTATCCATTATTGGGGGAAAAATTTGAGTTGATTTTTCTTGATTGGGGTTTTTTTAAGTGTGGTATATAAATACACTGATGTTTATTGAAGATTGGGGAAGCTTATTGGAAAAAATAACCGGCCTTTGGAAACATGGATAAAATGGCGGATGCTAAACCTACGATGCTACTACATCACGTGACAAACATTACTGCTGGGGTCAGCCCATTCAAAGGGATTGTAGATGGCGTACTGTCACAACCTGTAAATATCTTCATAGAAGGAGTTAATAACTATTTAGCGGGAAAGAATATAGTAGACGATGTAGAGGCATTTAGAGAGGCGAAAGCTTTGCTAGATTTCAATAAGGGAGACCTCAATCATAGGTCAAATTTACATACCTCCATATATATATATGTATACATATATATATATATTACATAGTATATATGATATATATACATACAAATAAGGTATTATATATAATATATATATATAATATATATATATATATATATATATATATATACATTTCTCCCTTACATATTCCCAGCAATTCTGAAATGTAATCAACGGAATATGTAATGTAATTTTGTATTCTGATGCTCAAAAACATTTGATTTCCGAGGAAGGATTTCCATATGTTTTACAGCTCAAGGAGAAAATCAATAGATATGTGTTTTCTAATTAGTGGTTCCTCACCTTTGAAGAACCACTATTTCCAGTGGGTCCCCTCCTAGTACCTTAGGTACCATAATTGTCACCTAGGCATCATTTGCAAATTTTTGGTAAAGGATTATTTTCTAGAGACTTCACATCAGTTTTTGGTTTGCATATTAGTAAGGACTCAGAATAAATATTTATTCTGAGTCCTTACTGACATGCAAACCAAAATATGGTGTGAGGTCTCTAAAAAACAATTCTTTAACAAAAGTCTATAAACGATGTCTTGGTGACAAGGGGCCGGCCCCGGTTTTTCACAAAATTTTTACTGGTGTACCAAACCTGTTGCATTAATAGTTCTTCAAAGGTGAGGAACGACTAATGAGAAAACAGATATATATTGATTTTCTCCTTGCACACTAAAAAAAACTATGAAAATTCTTCCGCGGAAATCAAGTAATTTCATTACATATTCCGTTGATTACATTTCAGAATAGCTGGGAATACGTAAGCTAAAAAGATGTAAATTTTTAAAGATTTTGTAGTAAAAAACACTTTCCTAAGAAACATAGCGGGTGAATAGGGGTTGGAGACAAGAGTTTGAGGTAAGGGTATGGGTTTGAGGTTGTGGTTTGAAATAAGGGTAGTGGTTTAATTTATAGTTGGAGGTTATGATTTGAGGTTCGGGTATGGGTTTGAGGTTATGATTTGAGGTTCGGGTATGGGTTTGAGGTTATGATTTGAGGTTCGGGTATGGGTTTGAGGTTATGATTTGAGGTTCGGGTATGGGTTTGAGGTTATGATTTGAGGTTCGGGTATGGGTTTGAGGTTATGATTTGAGGTTAGGGTAGGGGTTTGATTTATGGTTTGAGGTTAGAGTAGGGGTTTGAGGTTACGGTTTGAGGTTAGGGTCGAGGTTTGAGATTATGGTTTGAAGTTAGAGTAGGGGTTTTAGGGTATGGGTTGATGTTAGGGTAGGGGTTTGAGGTTATGTTTGGTGGTTAGGGTAGGTGTTTGAGGTTATAGGTTTGAGTAAATGGGGTTTTGATTTATGGTTAGGTTTGGGTATGTTTATTGTTAATTTGGAGGTTTAGGGAGGGTTTAGAGGGGTAGGAGGTTGATTTATGGTTTGGAAGGTTGGTTTAGGAGGTTTGAATTAGGCTTTTAGGTTATGGTATGAGGTTAGGGTAGGAGTTTGAGGCTATAATTTAAGGTTAGGGTAGGGGTTTGAATCATGGTTTGAGGTTATGGTTTGAGGTTAGGATACGGGTTTGAGGTTACAGTTTGAGGTTAGGGTAGAGGTTTGAGGTTAAGGAATAACGACATGGAATTACCGAAGCTTGCAACAGACCCTAAGAAGTTTGGTGTGAGGGGTAATGGGATACACTGAAGCCCTCGGGCTGCCAATATATAATAAGATTAGATGAATATTGTCTTTTCCCGCTCCAGGACTTTAATTATAGTACTTGATCCAGATATAGTTTGACTTTCTAGGTTACAGCTTCTCTTGTCCTGAGAGAACTTTAATTTCTTAATAATCCTACACTAGTATTCCTCTCTTTCTCTCTGTCTCTCTCTGTCTCTCTCTGTCTCTGTCTCTCTCTCTCTCTCTCTATATATATATACATACATACATACATACATATATATATATATATATATATATATATATATATATATTATATATAATCATATATATACGAAACTGTTGCAGGAATATTTTTCTTTGGATTTGAATATTGCAAAAAATACTAATAACAAAACAAGAAAGATAGTAATCTGTCAAAGAAACAAACGAAACAAATATAAAACACAATATACAAAATTGACTGGAACAACTCGGCCAGCATGAGAATTATGACTTAGATTCGATGTTGGGTACGACTCTGAATTAATTCAGATGTCACCCTTCCCCTCCGCTGGTCGTCTTAAGGAATATATCGGAAAGTGTTCCCCTGACTTCAATAACCTTCGGATAGCAGCGCCGAACTTTAGTAATGTGTCTTATGAAATCTGTGCTCTTGCTCAATGTACATTCAAACTTGTGAAATGTAGGAAGGGTCCGTCTAATAAGCATTGTCAAAGGGCCCAAAGCGACATCCAGATTTTAGTCTTTTACTTGATCTACATCTCTGCTTCGTTTCCTCAGTCTTGCTCTCTAGCAGCTCTGACTGTTACCGCTTAGTTCTTAGTGCAACTGTAGAGGTTTTCTCTCAGTTCCACCTTTATATCCTTGTGCTGCATCTCTCTTGTTTTCGGCAGGTTATCATCTGTTGCATCGATTTTTACAGCAGAATTATATGGAATTTTAAAGGCTTTAAAGGAAGTTTTAATTAGGAATGAAAATAATTTTATAATATATTGTGACTCAAGAAGTGTTCTTCAGTCGCTGGAATCTTTTAACCCTTTAAACCCTCTGATTTTAGATATATTTGAATGGCTGCTTTTACTAAAAAGAAGAGGGAAAGAAATAAAGTTCTTCTGTTGGGTTCTTCCCATGTTGGGGTGGCTGGGAATGAGAAAGCTGACCAACTTGCAAAGTCTGCGGTCAGCTCCCGAGAACCCACAAGATGCCTACTACCACAATCGGGATTTGTATCCTCTAGTTACTAGTAAGTCAGAGAATTAAAAAATGTTGGCAGTCCCAGTGGGAGGATATTTTAGCTAATCAAAAAATGCGCAGTATCACTTCATCAGTGTCTCCTTGGTCATATCCGTATATGCCAAGGAGACAAGAAACGGTGTTGTGCAGATTGTGGATTGAACATACAAGACTTACACATGGGTTCTTGATGTCCCATGAAAATCCTCCATTTTGCGATGATTGTACTGTGTCCCTGACTGTGAGACATTTGCTGGTTGAATGTCCCAGACTTGGGAATTTGAGATTTAGGTTTCTGTCTTGGGGATGTGATAAAGGAGGTAATTTTATCCTATTTACAATTCTTGAAAGGATTGTAATATAGAGCTGTTATATATTTTTATGAGGGAGGCTGGCCTTCTCAACAAAATTTAGATTATATAATAGAATATCTATGTAAGAATTAATATATTTGAACAAATATATTTATATAAATATATTTTTAGTTTTTTTATATTAAATTAATTTTAGATTTAATTCTACTTTCTATCTAAATTTATTTCGGTGTCAATAACCGAGATGTTGTGACACCAGTTTTTAACAGACATAATCAATCAATCTCTCGTTTTCTGGATCTCTTTATCTTGCTTCCAGTTCCTCCAACTCCTTCTTTTCAAGTCTTGAGCGCCGAATGGCCGAGAGTGGCCCAGTGTGTCTTGACTGCTGAAGTTTCATCAATCATAAATCAAAATTGTAAGGTGAGTAATTTTGCGTCTAATTGGTTTTCCTTTCTTGTATTGCTTATGAAAAATTACATTCTTTAAAGTCCTTGCCTTACAAAATTATAGTATGTTTTGAGACATGATGATTCAGAAAGCCATTCTGGAAGAAAGAGAAGTCATGATACTTATTCACTAACAATTCATACCTAAATTTGATCAATTACAGGTTTTCATTAAAGAAATCATGTCTTTAAATATTTATCTAATTATCATATAAAGATGAGATTTTTTTACTACGTTTCAACTTTTAGTGGTTTGACAATTTTAGTTATGTAATTTCTATCAGAGAATGACACTGGGGATAAAATTCTTCAGGTGTTTCCAAGTGAACTATTATTCATTTACGTAAAAACAGAAATTTGCATATATACAATTATGTGAAATTATGCCTCCCTGTAAACTAACGTGGCAGCGTTTTATGTTTTAAAAACGGTTTATAAGTTCTTTGTTTCAGTATCCCATCGAAGATTGTTTTCCTATATATCCCTCCCCCCCCCAAAAAAAATGGGAAGAGTGCAGAGGGTGCTGTTATTTTTCCAAGGATACCAAAGTAACCTAAGAGTCTCTTAAGATATGAGAGTACTTGTATTTTCAGTCCTTGTCTTCCCAAAGTAGAAATTTAGACATGGCTAAATAAAGCAGAACGTTTGCTCAGAAGCCATAATAGTAACTGGATGTTTGTGTGTGTGTGTGTGTGTGTGTGTGTGTGTGTGGTGTTTTATACTAGCAGTAGAATTTTTTCTGTGAACTGGATTTGTTCCGTGAACTGGATTTCACCATGTTGGTGAGTCAAGATATTGCAGTTATCAATTTTGGAATTTAGGTTTTGTGGTATTTATGGCAAAACTTACTCATATAGTAGACATGTTGATGTTATACTGTTGCTTTTTTGAAGTTTTCACAATTTGAAAATATAGTCTTTGAAGAACAAATTTATTTTGAGTGATTACTTGGTGAGCGCTGGTCCCTTTTTTTTTTTTTTTTTTGCCCTGATATTATACATACTTCCCCGCCCCCCTTATATGACACATTTGGTTTTAAGATCGAACGTTAAACAGTTAAAATCGGTTCCATTGGAGCAAATATTTAGATCAGAAATTGATGTAGCTGGTACAGAGGTAGCTTAAATAAGTGTTGATATGCTTTTTAAGGTTTAGTTTTTTGCATTCTGCAATGCATCATTTTCTCAGCAAGCTTATGCGTAGTGTCTGACGTCCGTAAGAGCTCTACATTTCTTTTAAGTAATGAAATTTTTACTTAGACTTGAAAAATGAAATTTCATGAAAATGTGACATCATGTTGGGGAATTTCTAAGGTTAATGATCAGTTAAGAGGCATCATTTATGAATGTGACCAGGTGCCAGTTATCTTTTTTCAATGTGACCAATTAACAGGTTTATGAATGTGACCAGTTACCACATCTTTTATGAATGTGACCAGTTACCTATCTTTTATGAATGTGACCAGTTACCAGGCGTCTTTTATGAATGTGACCAATTACCAGGTATCTTTTATGAATTGTGACCAGTTACAGGTATCTTTTTATGAAGTGTGACCAGTGGACAAGGTATCTTTTTATGAATGGTGACCAGTTACCACATTTTTTATGAATGTGATCAGTTACCTACTATCTTTTATGAATGTGACCAGTTACCAGGTATCTTTTATGAATGTGACCAGTTACAAGGTATCTTTTATGAATGTGACCAGTTACCAGGCATCTTTTATGAATGTGACCAGTTACCAGGCATCTTTTATAAATGTGACCAGTTACCACGTCTTTATGAATGTGACCAGTTACCAGGCATCTTTTATGAATGTGACCAATTACCTACTATCTTTTATGAATGTGACCAGTACCAGGCGTCTTTTATGAATGTGACCAGTAACCAGGTATCTTTTATGAATGTGACCAGTTACCTACCATCTTTTATGAATGTGACCAGTACCAGGTTCGTCTTTTATGAATGTGACCAGTCCAGAGTCCTTATGATTGGCAGTTACCAGGTATATATGAATGTGATCAGTTACCAGGTGTCTTTATGAATTGTGACCAGTTACCATGGTATCTTTCATGAATTGTGACCATTTACCAGGGCAATCTTTCATGAATGTGACCAGGTTACCAGGCATCTTTTCATGAATGTGACCAGTTACCTACTATCTTTTATGAATGTGACCAGTTACCAGGGTGTCTTTTGTGAATGTGACCAGTACCAGGGATCTTTCATGATGTGACAGTAACCGGTACTTTTATTGAATGTGACCAGTTACCAGGTAATCTTTCTGAATGTGACCAGTTACCAGGTATCTTTATGAATGTAACCAGGTTGCCCACAGTGGATGCCTTTCATTGAATGTGACCAGTTACCAGGTACTTATCTTTTATGAAGTGATAGTTACCAAGCATCTTTTATGAATGTGAACCAGTTACCAGGCATCTTTTGTGAGTGACCAGTTTACCAGGCGTCTTTTGTGAATGTGACCAGTTACCTACTATCTTTATGAATGTGGCAGTTACCAGTATCTTTTGTGAATGTGACCAGTTACCAGGTATCTTTTGTCAATGTGACCAGTTACCAGGTATCTTTCATGAATGTGACCAGTTACCAGGTATCTTTTGTGAATGTGACCAGTTTTACCAGGCGTCTTTTGTGAATGTGACCAGTTACCAGGTATCTTTTATGAATGTGACCAGGGTTTACCAGGCATCTTTTATGAATGTGACCAGTTACCAGGTATCTTCATGAATGTGACCATTACCAAGCTTATTTTATGAATGTGACCAGTTACCTACTCATCTTTTAAGAAATCTGACCAGTTACCAAGTATCTTTTATGAGTATGACCAGTTACCAGGGATCTTTCATGAATGTGACCAGTTACCAAGCATATTTTATGAATTTGACCAGTTACCTACTATCTTTTAATTAAGAATCTGACCCAGTTACCAAGTATCTTTTATGAATATGACCAGCTACCAGGCATCTTTCATGAATGTGAACAGTTACCAGGCGTCTTTTATGAATGTGACCAGTTACCAGGCATCTTTTATCAATGTGACCAGTTACCACGTATCTTTTATGAATATGACCAGTTATCAGGCGTATTTTATGAATGTGACCATTTACCAGGCGTCTTTTATGAATGTGACCAGTTACCAGGCATCTTTTTGATGAGTGACCAGTTACCAGGCATCTTTTTATCAATCAATGACCAGTTTACCACGTATCTTTTATGAATATGACCAGTTACCAGGCGTCTTTTATGAATGTGACCAGTTACCAGGCATCTTTTATCAATGTGACCAGTTACCACGTATCTTTCATGAATGTGACCAGTTACACAGGGTCTTTTATAATGTCCATTTGTTACGGCATCTTTTTTCTTGTGAATGACCAGTTACCAGGCGTCTTTTATGAATGTGACCAGTTACCAGGCTTTCTTTTATGAATGTGACCAATTATTCAGGAATCTTTTATGAATGTGACCAGTTACCAGGTGTCTTTTATGAATGTGACCAGTTACAGGCATCTTTTATGAATGTGACCAGTTTTACCAGGTATCTTTTATGAATGATCAATTACCAGGCATCTTTTAGAATGTGACCGGTTACTAGGCATCTTTTATAATGTGACCATTACCAGGCATCTTTTATGAATGTGACCAGTTACCAGGCATCTTTTATGAATGTGACCAGTTACAGGCTCTTTTATGAATGTGAACCAGTTACCAGGTATCTTTTAGAATGTGACCATTTACCAGGCCATCTTTTGATGAAGTGACCATTTTACCAGGTCGTCTTTTATGAATGTGACCAGTTACCAGGCGTCTTTTATGATGTACCATAACTAGGCGTCTTTTATGAATATGGTCAGTTATCAGGCGCCTTTTATGAATGTGACCAGTTACAGGCATCTTTTATGAATGTGCCAGTTTATCAGGCGCCTTTTTATGAATGTGACCAGTCACCAGGTATCTCTTATGAATGACCAGTTTACCAGACGTTTTTCATGAATGTGACCAGTTACCAGGGCGTCTTTTATGATGTGACCAGGTTACCAGGCATCTTTTATGAATGTGACCACTACCAGTCCATTCCTTTTATGAATGTACCAGTTACCTACTATCTTTTGATAGTTAACATACCTTTACCTATCTTTATGTGACCAGTTTACCTACTATCTTTTATGCCAATTGGTGCAGTACCCTCCTATATCTTTTATGAATATTGGCAGAATGACCAGTATCTTTTATGAATGTGACCATTACCTACTTTTATCTTTTATATGATTGACCTTTTACCAGGTTAGTGTCTTTTATGAATGTGACCAGTTACCTACCTATCTTTTATGAATGTGACGCAGTACCAGGAGGCGTCCGTTGTTTGACCAGTTTACAGGGTCTTTTATGAATGAACCATTACCGTATCCGTTTTTATGAATTGCCAGTTCCAGGCTCTTTTTATGTGACCAGTTACCGATCTTTATGAATGTGAGTTACCAGTATCTTTTAGAATGTAAGTCAGTGGCTTCTATGAATGTTACCAGTTACCTACTATCTTTATATGTTTGACCAGTTACTATCTTTTTGAATGTGACCAGTTACCAGGTGTCTTTTATGAATGTGACCAGTTACCATGGCATCTTTGTATGAATGTAACTGTTTTACCTGAGCCATTTTCTTTTTATGACCATTGTAGCCTTACCTACTTTTATCTTTTATGATGTGACAGTTTTACCTGACTATCTTTTATGATGTTGACCCAGTTCCAGGTGGGACTTTTATGATTGGTGACCAGTTTACCTACTATCTTTTATGAATGTGACCAGTTACCGGCAGCGTCTTTTTATATAATGTGACCAGTTACCAGGCATCTTTTATGAATGTGACCCAGTTTACTACAGTATTCTTTTTATGAATGTGACCAGTGTTTACCAAGCAATCTTTTTATGAAATGTACAGTACCCGTTTTACCTATCTTTTATGAATATTGACAGTTTACCAGGCATCTTTTATGATTGTTGGACCACCAGTTAACAGGCATCTTTTCCTGAATGTGACCAGTTACCAGGTATCTTTTATGCATGTGACCAGTTACCAGGCGTCATTTATGAATGTGACCAGTTACCAGGCATCTTTTATGAATGTGACCAGTTACTGACTATCTTTTATGAATGTGACCAGTTACCAAGTATCTTTTATGAATGTGACCAGTTACCGGGGGTCTTTTATGAATGTGACCAGTTACCAGGCGTCTCTTATGAATGTGAACAGTTACCAGGCATCTTTTATGAATGTGACCAGTTACCTACTATCTTTTAAGAATGTGACCAGTTACCAGGCATCTTTTATGAATGTGACCAGTTACCTACTATCTTTTAAGAATGTGACCAGTTACCAGGCATCTTTTATGAATGTGACCAGTTACCAGGCATCTTTTATGAATGTGACCAGTTACCTACTATCTTTTAAGAATGTGACCAGTTACCAAGTATCTTTTATGAATGTGACCAGTTACCAGGGATCTTTTATGAATGTGACCAGCTACCAGGCATCTTTCATGAATGTGACCAGTTACCAGGCATCTTTTATGAATGTGACCAGTTACCAGGCATCTTTTATGAATGTGACCAGTTACCAGGTATCTTTTATGAATGTGACCAGTTACCAGGCGTCTTTTATGAATATGACCAGTTACCAGGCATCTTTTATGAATGTGACCAGTTACCAGGCATCTTTTATGAATGTGACCAGTACCACGTATTTTCTTTTCATGAACTGTGACCAGTTACCAGGCGTCTTTTATGAATGTGACCAGTTACCAAGGCGTCTTTTATGAATGGTGACCAGTTTACCTCAGGCGTCCTTTTATTGGAAATGTGACCAGTTACCGAGGCATCTTTTATGAATGTGGACCAGTTTCCCCAGGAGGGCGTTCTTTTTGTTATGAATTGTGATCAGTTACCACGGCACATTGTTTTATGAATGTGACCAGTTTACCAAGGCCATCTTTTATGAATTGTGACCCAGTTTTACCAGGCAATCTTTATGAATGTAAACCAGTTACCATGGCATCTTTTTATGAGTGTGACCAGTTACCAGGCATCTTTTTATGAAGAATTTGAACCAGTTACCAGGCTTTATGATTTTTATGAATTTGGAACCAAGTTTACCAGGCATCTTTTATGAATGTGACCAGTTTACCAGGTGCTTCTTTTTATGAATGTGACCAGTTACCAAGGCGTCTTTTATGAATGTGACCCAGTAACTAGGAGGCGTCTTTTTATGAATATGGTCCAGTTACCATACTATCTTTTATTTATGAATGTGACCAGTTACCCAGCATCTTTTATGAATGGTGGCCAGTTGTATCAAACGCCCTTTTATGAATAGTGAACCAGTTACCAGGTATCTTTTATGAATGTGACCATTTAACCAGGCCAGGCGTTTTTCATGAATGGGTGAGTTACCAGGCGTCCCTTTTTATGAATGTGACCAGGTTTACCAGGGCATCCTTTTATGGAATGTGACCAGGGTTACCAGGCATATTTTAATGAATGTGACCAGTTACCAGTTATCCTTTTATGAATGGGTGACCAGTTACTAGGCATACTTTTTAATGAAAATGGTGACCAGTTTACCAGGTTCTTTTTATGAATGTGACCAGTTTTGACCAGGCGTCTTTTATGAATGGTGACCCAGTTACCTACTATCTTTTAATGAATGTGACCATTTCCACCCCCCCCTGGCATCTTTTATGAATGGTGACCGTTTTCTAACCAGGTATTTTTTTCTTTTATGAATGTGACCAGTTGACCAGGTATCTTTATTTGAATTGAATGGACCAGTTACCCAGGCATCTTTTATGAATGTGACCCAGTCAACCTTATTATCTTTTATGAATGTGACCAGTTAACCAGGGTCGGCTTTTGTTATGAATGGTGACCAGTTTACCAGGCATCTTTTAATGAATGTGGACCAGTTTACCAGGCATATTTGTTTATGAATGTGACCAGTTACCATACTATCTTTTATGAATGTGACCAGATTTACCAGGTATTCTTTTATGAATGTTGACGCAGTTACCCAGGCGTCCTTTCATGAATGTGACCAGTTTACCACAGGCCGGTCTTTATGAAATTGTGACCAGTTACCAGGCATCTTTTGTGATGTGACCAGTTACCAAGGCATCTTTTATGAATATGACCAGTTACCAGGTATCTTTTATGAATGTGACCAGTTACCAGGCATCTTTTATGAATGTGACCAGTACCAGGCATCTTTTTATGAATGTGACCGTTACCAGGCGGTCTTTTATGAATGTGGACCGGTTACCAGGCATCGTTTTATATGTGACCAGTTACGGTGTCCCGGTTTTATGAATGTGACCAGTTACCAGGTATCTTTATTTGAATGTGACCAGTTACCTACTATCTTTTATGAATGTGATCAATTACCTATATCTTTAAATTAATGTGAACCAGTTTTTACCTACTATTTTTGTTTTTATGAATGTGACCAGTTACCAGGCATCCTTTTTATGAATGAGGACCTGTATCAGGGATCTTTTATTGAATGTGACCAGTTACTAGGTATTTTTTATGAATGCCTGGACCAAATTACCAGGCATCTTTTATGAATGTGCCCAGTTACCAGGCATCTTTTATGAATGTGACCAGTTACCTACTATCTTTTATTAATGTGACCAGTTACCTACTATCTTTTATGAATGTGACCAGTTACCAGGTATCTTTTATGAATGTGACCAGTTACCAGGCATCTTTTATGAATGTGACCAGTTACTAGGCGTCTTTTATGATCTGACCATTTACCAGGTGTCTTTTATGAATGCGACCAGTTTACCAGGCGTCTTTTGTTATGAATGTGAACCAGTTAACAGGTATCTTTTATGAAATGTGACCAGTTAACAGGCGTCTTTTTATGAATGTGACCATTACCAGGCGTCTTTTATGAATGTGACCAGTTACCAGGTATCTTTTATGAATGTGACCAGTTACCAGGCATCTTTTATGAATGTGACCAGTTACCAGGCATCTTTTATGAATGTGACCAGTTACCAGGCATCTTTTATGAATGTGACCAGTTACTAGGCGTCTTTTATGAATGTGACCAGTTACCAGGCATCTTTAATGAATGTGACCAGTTACCATGTATCTTTAACGAATGTGACCAATTACCAGGCATCTTTTATGAATGTGACCAGTTACCACGTATCTTTTACGAATGTGACCAATTACCAGGCATCTTTTATGAATGTGACCAGTTACCAGAGTCTTTTATGAATGTGACCAGTTACCTACTATCTTTTATGAATGTGACCAGTTACCAGGTATCTTTTATGAATGTGACCAGTTAACAGGCGTCTTTTATGAATTTGACCAGTTACCAGGCATATTTTATTAATGTGACCAGTTACCAAGCATCTTTTATGAATGTGACCAGTTACCAGACTTCTTTTATGAATGTGACCAGTTACCAGGTATCTTTTATGAATGTGACCAGTTACCTAATCTCTTTTATGAATGTGACCAGTTACCAGGTATCTTTTATGAATGTGACCAGTTACCAGGCATCTTTTTATGAATGTGACCAGTTACTAGGCATCTTTTATGAATGTGACCAGTTACCAGGCGTCTTTTATGAATGTGACCAGTTACCAGGCATCTTTTATGAATGTGACCAGTTACCAGGCGTCTTTTATGAATGTGACCAGTTACCAGGTATCTTTTATGAATGGGACCTGTTACCAGGTATCTTTTATGAATGCGACCAGTTAACTGGCGTCTTTTATGAATGTGACCAGTTACCAGGCATCTTTTATGAATGTGACCAGTAACCAGGCATCTTTTATGAATGTGACCAGTTACCAGGCATATTTTATGAATGTGATTAGTTACCAGGTATCTTTTATGAATGTGACCATTTACTTACTATCTTTTATGAATATTGACCAGTTACCAGGTATCTTTTATGAATGTGACCAGTTACCAGGCGTCTTTTATGAATGTGACCAGTTACCAGGTATCTTTTATGAATGTGACCAGTTACCAGGTATCTTTTATGAATGTGACCAGTTACCAGGATTCTTTTTTGAATGTGACCAGTTACCTACTATCTTTTATGAATGTGATCAGTTACCAGGATTCTTTTATGAATGTGACTAGTTACCAGGCATCTTTTATGAATGTGACCAGTTACCAGGTATCTTTTATGAATGTGACCAGTTACCAGGCATCTTTTATGAATGTGACCAGTTACCTACTATCTTTTATGAATGTGACCAGTTACCAGGCGTCTTTTATGAATGTGACCAGTTAACAGGATTCTTTTATGAATGTGACCAGTTACCAGGCATCTTTTATGTATGTGACCAGTTACCAGGTATCTTTTATGAATGTGACCAGTTACCAGGATTCTTTTATGAATGTGATCAGTTACCAGGTGTCTTTTATGAATTTGACCAGTTACCTACTATCTTTTATGAATGTGACCAGTTACCAGGTATCTTTTATGAATGTGACCAGTTACCAGGCATCTTTTATGAATGTGACCAGTTACCAGGTATCTTTTATGAATGTGACCAGTTACCAGGTATCTTTTATGAATGTGACCAGTTACCTACTATCTTTTATGAATGTGACCAGTTACCAGGTATCTTTTATGAATGTGACCAGTTACCAGGCATCTTTTATGAATGTGACCAGTTACCAGGCATCTTTTATGAATGTGACCAGTTACCAGGTATCTTTTATGAATGTGACCAGTTACCTACTATCTTTTATGAATATTGACCAGTTACCAGGTATCTTTTATGAATGTGACCAGTTACCAGGCGCCTTTTATGAATGTGACCGGTTACCAGGATTCTTTTATGAATGTGACCAGTTACCTACTATCTTTTATGAATGTGATCAGTTACCAGGATTCTTTTATGAATGTGACCAGTTACCAGGCGTCTTTTATGAATGTGACCAGTTACCAGGTATCTTTTATGAATGTGACCAGTTACCAGGCATCTTTTATGAATGTGACCAGTTACCTACTATCTTTTATGAATGTGACCAGTTAACAGGATTCTTTTATGAATGTGACCAGTTACCAGGCGTCTTTTATGAATGTGACCAGTTACCAGGTATCTTTTATGAATGTGACCAGTTACCAGGATTCTTTTATGAATGTGACCAGTTACCTACCATCTTTTATGAATGTGACCAGTTTCCAGGTATCTTTTATGAATGTGACCAGTTACCAGGCATCTTTTATGAATGTAACCAGTTACCAGGCATCTTTTATGAATGTGACTAGTTACCAGGCATCTTTTATGAATGTGACCAGTTACCAGGTATCTTTCATGAATGTGACCAGTTACCAGGTGTCTTTTATGAATGTGACCAGTTACCAGGCATCTTTTATGAATGTGACCAGTTACCAGGTATCTTTTATGAATGTGACCAGTTAGCTACTATCTTTTATGAATGTGACCAGTTAGCTACTATCTTTTATGAATGTGACCAATTACCAGGTGTCATTTATAAATGTGACCAGTTACCAGGTGTGTCTGATGAATGTGACCAATTAGCTAGTATTTTTTATGGTTCTGACTAGTTACTAAGTATCTTTTATGGATGTGACCAGTTACCAGTTGTCTTTCATGAATGTGACCAGTGGAGCTGAAGAATGACGGGTACTATGGAAATTGGGTCATGGTAATTTTAACCATCTCGTATGTAGTGCCGTGTATCACATTAAAATTTGTAATCTTAGATTTCAAGTGATTGCGCCACAAATAATTTCTGTACACTTTTAGTCTGTTCATGGTGCCTAACATTGGCGTTTTTATTCTGCTGACACTGAATCAGCTCTGGGGATGATTCAAATTCATTAACACCCCGAGCCATTTCAGGACCAGACACCATCCAGCGAAGGAGTTGAGAAGCATCTTCTGTCAATCCCACTGCTCCCCCATCACCCTTTACAAGTTTATTGTTCTGTTCGTGAGCATGATCAATTGCAATCCTCGAAAAAGTGTTGTGAATTATATGCACTACGAAGTGGTCTTTTTCAAATCCAGTAAAAATATCTGGTGCACTACTATGCAAGGTCACCATATCACGAAGATGGACAGGAAGCCACCGAGCATAATTTGGATGATCCAGAGAAAAAAAATCGTGGTATCAGAATTGAGAGAGAATCTTTCTAGAGTTCGAAGTTGCCCTCCCAAATAGATCGAACAAAAATTTAAATGGTTAATTCAAATTTCAGAGTTAAAGACCAATAATGGAAAAGAGGACTTTCAGTTTTCCTTTCCCTTCTCCATTTATCAAATAGAACTGGAGTTTCTTCACTATCTTCTATATATGCTCTGTAAGCTTTATTCAACAATATGTGCAATACACAAGCTGTAACTTGGTGGGCATGTCTTGTTCGAGAAACGTGCTGCCTTTAGAAAACTCTGCTGTTCCAGCTGAAGCTATATTTGCTTGACAGACTGCACTCACCCATCCACAGTGCTGTAACCAATCACCAATTGTTTTCCAAGCAGCAATTTCTATGTGAAGTCCTGCAAACATCACTACAATCTGACTCACCAAACGTAATCTTATTGGCACTGAAAACAAAATTTAATGACCACCTTTCAAGGTTTTCTTCAAAAGTATGATAACCTGTCCCAACTGGAATATCTGTTCTTCTGTTATCAGCAGGACACTGAAGGGTTTCACAGGTTCTGTCTTGACATATGACACATTTATTCCACTCGAAAACATGATCTTCGTTGTCTGCCGACGTTGCTTCTTCTTTATCGAATATTTTTATACTCTGCCATGATAGTTTGTGCTCAGTCTCCTTTCTTAGAACTAGTCTATCCTGATCAGATCCTGAAATGAAATAGAAATAATATCATTGTGCTATTATAGCATGCAGTATTTAACACGCAGAAAAATCAGTTTAATATAGTCGCCTAACTATGACACACAAAGTTGGATAATTAGATGGATTTTGAATAAAAGAGGCTTAATCCCTATTATGTATGTCTATAATATTCTTGAGAAACCTAAAAGTATCCCAGTTTTATGCATGGTCTAGTCATGACCTAAAAATGTAGATGCACAAGAAAAATCTTTTTTATTATATCAGCAAACTGTCGGCCATTTTGAATTTTCAGCTTGGGTCCATAGCTAATATTGTTAAGTATGATAAGTCTTACCAACATACCAAATTTGATGCTTTTAACCAAAGTGTGCAATTTTTCCAAAATTCGACTGGACTATCTATTGAGTATGAATTGTACTTTTATCAGCTGTGCTAACGCAACATATCTCTTAATCTTCTATGTCTGAAAAATAAAAAATTTCTGCATTTTCAGTGGTTTATTCTGTTACTTCTATTATACTATTTAATATCTGATTTACAATTTGGTTGTTTAACCGGTTCAGCAAGGTGCTTGAAAATGATCCTATTGTCAAGACCTTATGTTTGTTAGCTACGAAAAATACAAATTGTTTTAAAAAATTTGTCATATTTTATCTAATTGCAATACTTCATTTAGTATTTTTTCTTCATTGTCATTACTCATTGCCACATTGCTACAGTTATTAGTATGTACATGTATCTTTATAGGCGCCTTGATTTTCGTTATATTCAGTTTCGGTGAGTACCATTATTTATATCCGAGTAATTACTTGTCTCTGAGTATATATTATCCTTATGTGCACATCTCATTGATTCTGGTGGGAATTCCTCTTTCCTATCTGTTTCTATTTTATCTTGCTTGTTCTAGTTACTTGTCCACTTTTCTTGTATGTCTCTCTTGTTTGTTGAAACTGTATCAGACAAATTGATCAGATTTGGGTGAGACTTTTCTTCGTCAAGCGTACAACATAGGCTCTCCGATTATCCTGTTTCAGGCTAATCTTTTCTTCACTACTATCTAGTATTATTCCACATCTCATTAAATTAAATGAGAACAATACTTGTGCGGGAAAAATTCCGTCTTCTAGAACTAGAAAACTTTCAACAAATTTGTGTGACAATATGTCTATATCTAAGTTCACATCTGTTGGGTTTGCAATGAGACGACATCTTGGTGATAGGACTTTATTTTGAGACCAGAGAGCCGACTGACTTGCAAAACGCGTTGCGGCTAATGTTCGGCAGTGCATTACAGACAAATTGTACATCCCCCCTCAAGATTATACTTATACATAACAAAAATTAAACGGGCCAATGTCACTATGAATGTGGAAATGAGGTACGAAAAGAAAAATGTTTTAAACTAACTTTTCAGTACAAAAACATGCAGTTACATACACTGAGTGCGTTGCTTAGTGGCACTCAAATACATGTAGTACATATACACAGAAAAAAAGAATAAATTCTTGATACAATTGTCCAATTGCATATCATATGAGCACACAACAAATAATATCAGCATTATATGAAGTCTTGGAGCCACTTGAGTCTACCAGCAGCCCCTTTTGGGCCTACTAACGACTCCGGGGTCCTACATAGAATGCGATACTGGTTCTATGGGCGTAGGGCTCGAGGAGGTGTTGTGCTGAGATGCAGGGGCGCTAGGGGGCGGAGCGATGATTCTCAAGTGTCTGCCGCTACCGTTGAGCTTGACTGTGTACTGACGACGGGGCCTAGTTTCCAATACCACGTCCGTTCTGTCCCACTGCTTAGTAGCCTGGTTTAGTTTGCGTACATGGGTACCTAGTTTGATGGGCGGCAGTCTCCTGGTGGTGTCAAGGGTGCGCATAGCCTCCTGTGATTTTGCCACTTGTAGTTCCCTTTGACGTATCTATCTCCAATACCTGTCTACTAACAGGTGTCTTCTAGCCGTCGCTACCCCATCACGCAGCTGGTGACCCGTTGCAAGCTGATATGGCAACTTGTTGATCTCCCTCAGAGGCGTGTTGAGATACTGGAGTATCGCCAGGGCAGTCTTATCTGACTCAAGGGCTCCACCTTTTGACGTGTTTTCTCGGAGTAGCCTCTTTGCTGATTTGATAGCTGCTTCTGCCCTACTGTTGGACTGGGGATACTGGGCTGACGACAGATGGACCTCGACTCCCCATCTCCTGAAGAAGGCAACCATCTCCTCGCTGGCCAAGTTCGTACCTCCGTCAGTCGATATTTGTTCTGGGGCTCCCCAACGTGAAAAATAGGATTGAAGGTTATTGCTTATTTTGTTGGACGTGGCACCACAAGGGAAGTGAGCTACTTCTAACCAACTGGTTAGTCTGTTTGCGTATACCATGTATATATTGCCTTCTATTTGGAACATATCTGCAATGACTTGCTGGAAGGGTATTCTGGTGACAGTGTGTGCATCATTTCTTCGGGAGGCAGTGAATGGGCGTGTTCATCACATGAGGTGCATCGGGCACGGCAATGCTGAAGGTCTCCTTCTATTCCCGGCCAGTAGACTGACTGCCTGGCCCTCCTAAGTATAGAGTCTAGGCCTTGGTGTCCTGCGTGTAGGTTAGCGGCTACCTGACGGCGTAAATCTTCGGGGATAACCAAACGTATGCATCCTTGGTCCACCGAGTATGTCACAAGATCCTGGTTGATGGCTAGCCTATCCCAAACGCTGAAGAAGGGACGAAGGCAGGAGATTTCTTGTGACTTCTGTTGAGGCCAATCGCCCGCTGCGACCCTAGCAAGCAAGAGCTGTTACACTGGGTCGTTAGATGCGGCGCTCCTGACGCAGTCTTCATCCAACACGATGATGTCCGGTTCCAAGGTGGCAACAGTTGCACATGCCACTGCCACTTGAATGTCGTCCTCCAAATCCATGTCAGAAGCTTCGTGGGGTGCTTGTATGGTCGTGTACCTTGAGAGAAAATCCGCGGCAGTGTTCCTTTTTCCAGGCAGGTATTTGATATGAAACTTGAGCTGGAGTGTCTTCTCCTTCAGGTTGAACAATCTTGGGTTGATGACGTCCTTAAGAGCCCTATCACCCAGAAGCTTGACAAGTGGACGGTGGTCCGTGATGATGGTGAGATTTTGGCACCCAATAAGGAACAAACTGGTCTTCTGCAAGCACCAGGTGACTGCAAGGGCTTCTCCTGCGGGGGCATACCCTGCTTCAGAGGGGGTGAGGTGCCGCCCTTGCAACAAAAGGGGCTGTCAGCTGACTGACAAGCGCAATACGGCTGAAGGACGAGGAAACCAATGCCTTCCTTGCTCCAATCTGTCATGATTATCGTAGGACGCATCTTGTCGTAATATGCCAAACCGTCCTTGGCTAATTGACAGATGACCTCCCGTGCCTGCTGGAGTTTGCTACGTAGCTGGCTATCCCAGTAGACGTTTTTCCCCGTGGGTTTTCTGAGGAGGTCCCTAAAAGGCTCCATGATGGGTGCCTTTGCAAGGAAGGGGGCTAACTGATTCACGAATCCAAACCATGACCTAATATCAATGATGGAGGGCTTCTCTGGCATGTGGAAGTTATGAATGGCGTCTAGTCGTTCATCTGCAGGCTTGTACGACTCCCATCCCAAGTGGTACCCGACGAAGGTAACCTCTCTTGCAAAATTTGAACTTCTCGGGCTTGAGTGTAATACTTGCAAATGCACATGTTGACAGGAATTCAAATACGTGCCAAAACGCCTCTTCGATGCTGTGATCATAAAGCAAGGAGTCGTCAATGCATTTATGCTTTCTGGTGATGTCTTGCAGGGCATCGTCGAATCTTTTTGTGTAGGCGTCGGAAGCTGAACAGTGACCCATGGGTGTCCTACGATAACGATACCGCCCCCCACAGGGTGATGAATGTCGTGGCTATCCTCATCCAGTTCCACTTGGTGGAAACCCCAATGGGCGTCCGCTGTAGTCTTGTACATGTGAATGGGGATGCTCGAAATCATGTCGAAGGGTGCCGGTGTATGATGAGTCTCACGGAGACAGTGGGCATTGAGGCGCTGGAAGTCTACTGTGTGGCGAGGTTGGCCCGTTTTCTTGGCTACCACAACCATCCTTGCACACCACTCCGTTGCATCCCCTGCCAGGACTAGTTCTATCACGCCCTTCCGAACGTCTTCATCAAGCTGGGCCTTGACCTCCTCTTCCCAATGCTTAGGATTTGCTGCTGGCATGTGACAGGCATAAGGCACGGCATCGGGCAATAAGTGTATGTGGTGCTACTTGCCCGTCATCACAGGTAGAGGTTCCCTGGTTGTGTTGAAGGTTGTGGATGAGAAGTGAGGTAATAACCATTCCTCCAGTCTTGGTATATTCTCCTCCATGGGTGGGAAAGGTAAGGTGGCTGGCTTCGTTGTCTGAGGGGAATTAGGCTGCAAGACTGCCTCGCTACTAACATCAGCTGATGCAGTGAGAGGGGAAGGGTGAGGGAAACCAGACGGTACTATTCCCAGCTCCTTACAAGCATTCAGCAATAAATAGAAGTTCTTGGCTGTTGGCACGAAGTAAACCTCCTGCTTCGTGCGTTGCCCACCCATTTCAATGATACATGCCGTTGATCCAAGGTATCTCACTCGGAGATTAGCAATATCCCTTAGACCTGTTTGAGGTTGCAACTCCAGGGGTTTTAAGTGCAGGCTTGAAAGAATCGTGGGTCCAGCAACGCAGATCTGTGCTCCTGTGTCTGCTGTGGTGAGTGTGGACACCGACCTTCAGCTCCCACTGGAAACACAAGCCTTGATTGTGGGGTGGGGGGAGAGGTGTTTGTCTACGACAATCACCACTCTCGAGGCGAGCGGCGCTTTTTTCGTACTCCTGCAGCATTTCTGGAAGTGCCCTACCTTTTGGCACCTGTGGCACGTCATACCTTTTGCTGGGCACGATGCTCGACCAGGCGAATGACGTCCTCCGCAATTCCTGCAATACTTTGCACTTGAGTTGCTGTGCAACACCGCAATGTCTGGCTCTACATCATCGGTGCCAGTGACGTCATCGCTAGAGGTGCCGGCCGACTCCCTCACAATGATAGCGACACGCGGGATGCTTTCAACGTCTTGGTGTGCAGCTTCAAAAGTACAACACAAAGCCTGAAGGGCATCTACACTTTTAAACGTATCACATGCATGAAATACATGCCTTTTTTTCACAGGATCACTGAGACCTAGCATTATTTTCCGTAACAGCATATATTCGGCCAAGCACTCCCCACATTTGGGAAACTGAAAATCACAGTCAGTGGCCTTTTGAGCACACCTTGAGAAATAATCACCAACAGACTCTTCGCGCCCTTGTGCGATGGCAAAAAATTCGGACCATTGCACTGCCTGATTCGATGACCGTAACACAATGTTCCTGATGGCATCCAGAGCTGAGCCTGGAGTAAGGGCATTCAATTTGGCATCAGAGTGCCAAGCATCCAGTGCACGTTGCAGCACCGGCACACAGTTGAGTCTAACATGCAGGACAACATCCTGCAGCGGGAACTTGTTGAGTTGGATCCAACATGTCATCGAATGTCTCCAGGACCTGAACTCTGCTGAGGACATCACAACATTACATTTCTCAGGGGCAGCCAAGACAGGGACTTTGCCAGCACGTGATCGAGTACCAGGAAGAGCATCCTGAAGGGAATGGATGGCACGTTGCTGGTCTGCAATTAACATCTGTGCTTGCATCACGGCCCATGACAAGGCCCTTGGCATTGCAGGAGAAACACGCCTTGGCGTGGCCCTGGGCTGGTCGACGTATCAGGTGTATGACTTGGTTCGAAAACTCACTGCGCCATGTTGGGTTTGCAATGAGATGACATCTTGGTGACAGGACTTTATTGTACAAGACCAGAGAGCCTACTGACTACTCCGAGAAAACGCTTCAAAAGGTGGAGCTCTTGAGTCAGATGAGATGGCCCAGGAGATACTCCAGTATCTCAACACGCCTCTGAGGGAGATCAACAAGTCGCCATCTCAGCTTGCAGCTGGTCACCAGCTGCGTGACGGCTAGAAGACACCTGTTAATAGATTGACACCACCAGGAGACTGCTGCCCAACAAACTAGGTACCCATGTACACATACTACAAAACCAGGCTACTATGCAGTGGGACAGAACGGGCGTGGTATCGGAAACTAGGCCCCATCGTCAGTACACATTCAAGCTCAACAAGAGCAGCAGGCTCTCAAAAAGGAACAGACGACACTTGAGAGTCATCACTCCGGCCCCTAGCGCCCCTGCATCTCAGCACGACACCTTCGCGAGCCCTACGCCCATAGAACCAGTAACGCATTCCATGCAGGACCCCAGCGTCGTTAGTAGGCCCAAAAGGGCTGCTGGTAGACAGACCCAAGTGGCTCCAAGACTTCATATAATGCTGATATTATTTGTTGTGTGCTCATATGATATGCAATTGTATCAAGAATTCATTCTTTTTTTTCTGTCTGTATACGTATGTATTACATGCATTTGAGTGCCACTAAGCAACGCACTCAGTGTATGTAACTGCATGTTTTTGTACTAAAAAGTTAGTTTAAAACATGTTTCTTTTTGTACCTCATTTCCATATTCATAGTGACATTGGCCCGTTTGATTTTTGTTATGTATAAGTATAATCTTGAGGGGGGGGGGGATGTACGATGTGTCTGTAATGCACTGCCGAGCATTAACCTGCAATGCGTTTGCGAGTCAGTCGGCTCTCTGGTCTCGTACAATAAACTCCTGTCACCAAGACGTTGCCTCATTGCAAACCCAACACCTAGGTTTGAGTTATTTGTGTTTGAAGATTGACCAAGCTTATACATTATGGGTGGACCATTCCTTGATTGATTCTGTCTTCCTTTCTGGTTCGGATTCCATTTTCTTTTAGTATTCTGGGCATATTTCCCTTGAGAGGAAGTGGATCTATTCCCTACTTATTTGGAATTATCCTAGTAACTTATTATTCATTCTATATGAAGGATTGTTATTTCTACCTTTCCTTTTACTTTGTTTTTCTATTACCCCTACAAATTCCTTGGAAAAAATCTCTTTCTTTCTTTTGGATTTCTTGCCTCATTGTTTTTAATGTTTGAAGGCTATTACTCTTTGGATCTATTTTAATTTTTCTGAAAGCCTTCTCTTCATCTTCTCCAAGTGCATGATATATTGTTCCAAATGACAAGTAGTTCAAAACATATCTTAAACTAACTACAGTAAGTCCTTTTCATCACACCGAACTGCGTCTTATCTCTTATGGTGATGTTTGTTTTCTGTAAGTCTTCTATTTCTGGGGTCAGCCTGTGTCGCTCCGTGAAATGCTTCCTTTAGTGTTCATTTCTAAGTTAAAGTATTGCTACAAATACCAGAGAAAAACTAAAATGGCAATGCCAGAGTATACTGGCTCGCTCACTTTAATAAAGGTGTCAGTATGGTATCTGGGGCGAGTGAAAACCACTACCAGAGGTCCCTTGCCATTTAGTCTCTCCCTTCCTCAATATCCCTCGTCTACAGAGGAGCCGATCTAAGGCCCCACTACCCGCTACTACTACAACTAGTGCCTTTGTTTTCATTCCTTTCGATAGCACTGTTCACGCTGCACGCATTCTTTCCTTGTGCTGTGTTTTTCGTTCGGATTTATCCCCTTTTGTCATCATCATGGATTGTCAAGCTTCTGCATCCAAGTTAAGTACTGCGGCGTTGAATGTTTGAGATCATTTTGAGACGGCTTTTGGAAAGATAAGCCAAGTTATCTTAGGTTATATGTGAGAGTGGTAGCACGTGCGTTGTCATTACCGCGCCGCCTTCTCTTGGCTCGCCAGCCGCGTGATGATTCCCTGCTTTCTTGCACCAATTGGTCTCCCATACTAATTGGTCTCGATTGCATTTTGAGCAGTACCCTATTTAATTTTATTTTAAGATGCATTTGTCATTGACGTGTTTATTTTATTAGTCCTTTCACAGGGGAAAGCCTACTTCCGAACTGCATGCTTTCGGTCGTGGCGTACGCATTCCTTTCTTGCATGGAGGTTGTCATATCAACCATTGTTTCTCAGTAAGATAGGATCTTTTAGACTCGCTTGTCTTTTATACGGAAGGACCCTGGTCCCTACGTAGCCCTTACCGTCCTTGAGCCACCCTAGCTGTTTGCCCCTCAAATATTCGTTACGGCATCTAGGCTAAGCTGCTCTGAGTTTCTAGGCTAACATTTCCATCGTTGGATTTACGTTTAACCTAGTTCCTCAAGGACCATTCCTTTCTCTCTCGCTCCATATTTATTTCGCTCCTTCCCCCCGTGTTAGGACAGGATATTTATGTTATGTGTTACTATTCTTGTAGCCGGCATCTAGTTGGCCTATAGGCCTCCTTTGGATCGACTGGCCTCTCACAGTGTGTGACTGTTCACTCGGCTGGGAGTGTCTCCAGTCGATCGCGTATGAGCCACCCTGCTACTGACCCCTCTCAGTCCCCCCCCAACCCCTCCCTCGCTCACCCACTTCGGTGGAGTGAAGACTCGCTCACGCTACCTCAGATAGCCATCCGAGTCACCCATGGGGGAGAAGGGGGTTCACTGGGGGGTACACTCGGTGAGCAGGCCTGCCGTACTCTGCCGCGCTGCTAGTGGTGTAGGGGGGAACCCTGCTCGACCGAGCCATGGTTGGCCACCAGGCGCGTGGGAGTGGGACACACCCCGACCTACTAGGTAGGGTATCCCCTCTCACTATCTATGGAGCCCACCTCTTCCCACCCTGCTCCGGCGGCCTCAGGGCTCCGGCGTAAGCCGGACCCGACCTTGGGATAGTTAGGCTTCTTTGGATATGTGAAAAGGCTCCGGCCTGTCTATGGGATTCCATTTTTGCATGCATGGTTTATTACACATAATATAGCATCCACATTCTGTTGTAAATTATCTTACTATACCCAGTTGTTTACACCGGTGGAGTCTTCAACTCCGCCAGGTATTTAACTGTCCCACCCTGTTACATCTCACTCTTCACCCTGTATCTGATTTTGGGTTGTATCCCTCACTCCGGCACGTGGAGGACAGCTTGAATCCACTTAATCGGTCAGATTTTGTAGCTGCGGCGTTGCCGGAGCTGCAGTGGAGTCATTCCTAGTTCCCATTACCTGCCTAAGATGTTCTTATCAGTATACACGGGGCGCCGGAGCTAGTAGTAACAGGGTGACAGGTTACTCCGGCAGCAATAGTATACCGCACACAACCACGGACCTGCTCCGGAAGGTTGTTGATGATACTCATGTATCATTTGACTTACAGGTTACCTGTTGTCTGGAGGAGGGGTGTAACGCCGTTTTCCAGGAACCCTGTGGGCACGTGGTCTGCCGGGCACATGCCAGCTGTGCAGTTCGCCTTGAAGATTACTTGGTCTGGCACCACGAGAACTGCACCATTTGTTATGCTTTGGTGAATGAAGTCACCTCCGAGGTATGTAACACTTCGGTCTATACATAATGATACAATGAGAATCAATAAACTGTAATATACACTATGATAAGAGGTTAAGTCTATCTCTAGTGTTAAGTATTAATAATAACCCCTCTTACAGGGAGCACAAGCGGTCCGAGAAGCTGCCTTATCCACCCTGAAGGCATGGGTTGGCAGATTTGGGCATAACCCCACCAAGGGACAACCCTACATCCTGTCCCAGGACATGGCCACCCTTATCTTCCCAGGGGTGAAGAAAGGATCCGTGGTGGACCCTGAAGTGGCCGCTCCTCTGATCGCCAAGATCCAAGAAGCAGTCGCACTCCCGACGGAGGAAGGCATCGCAGAGAAAGTCGTGGGGAACGTGGTAGCCCCCGACTTGGACCGCGAGCCCATGGCTATTGACGACATGGGCAATGGTAAGAGTGGTAGCGAGGCAGGTTTTGTAGGGGCTCAAGGGTTGTCCTTGAGTCCATCTTTGGCTTCTTCCCCTTCCACTTCTCCTTCCTTCCAGGGATTCACCGATAGACCTCAGTCGGTCAGACTGAAGTCTTCATCGGCGGTCCCTAAAGTTAAAAGCAAGACGGACTTCAAGTCTAAACAAAAGTCCCAGCCAAAGAGGTCAGGAACCAAGCTAGTCACCATGCCACCGGCTCATAACCCCAGGGCAGACAAGCCAAATGTCACTCCCCCACCAAAGGGGTCGAGGACCAAGGTTCCTAAGGAGAAGGCTCAGCCTTCCTCCTTTGACCCTGATGCATTCTCGGATAGCATCATGCAGCGGATGGGCTACATGGTTGGGGACTTGGTCCAGTCCAAGTTCCAAGAAATGTTTGCCCAGCTCTCTAACACACTGGAAGCATCAGGCCAAACCATCCAATCCTTGTCGGAGAGAATAGTAGCCCAGGAAAACATGATGTCGGGTCTCCAAGACAGTATGGCAGCAGGACAGGCACAGTCCGGCCAAGCAACTCATGCATTGCTGATGCCGGACTCGTCCAATCTTCCTCCATTTAAACCAAACAACCCATGGAGGGTAGCAGCACACTCTCCGTTCGTAGAGGGTATACTGACTATTGAGGGTTGTGGAACTCGAAGGCTAGAGGACTTCGAGTTCCATCCTGAAGGACTCCAGCCCCCTTTCATCGGCTACGTTCGTTTAACGGATGCTGCCATGGGCAGGGAGGATAAAGTCCCTAAGGAAACGGTAATCCTCTCCCGGGACCAAGCCCAGCAAGCTTGGCGCCGAAACTTGGATGAATAGGAATGCACAAACACAAAACTCACTGCATTCAAGAGCCTGTTTACAATCTTCACTGTAAACGAGGACACCCCGTTGCCATTCATTTCCAAAGTGACGGAGGCAACATTCCAGGCAGTTCTGAAAGACGAGCCTATGCCTCAGCTCCGAGAAACGGATCCAACTTCCCTTCTGCTCCCCGGATCAGCTCCTGCCACCTTCTCAGTGGGTAACACGCTGTTCAGCGAGAGGTTGCCTAGGCTATCAGAAGCCCTGATTCAAGCTGAATACGATGCTAGGATGAGGCTCAGCAGGTCCCTCAGTTCACTGACTAAGACGGAGATGGCGTCTCTTATCTACGGACAAGAGACTATTTAAAATCATGGCCAAGTCACTACTGCATACAATACAATGTGACTTGTATGACTTCATGGTAGCTCGGCGTAACTGTAGGAAGCATGTTCTGGCGGAAGCCACTATCCGCCATGAACCCAACAAGTTGATCACCTCATCCATATGGGGCACAGACCTCTTCCCCGCTTCCGCTGTGAACGAGGTTCTGTTTGAGGCGTCAAGGGTTAATCAGAGCCTGAAAATTCGATGGGGACTCGTGTCCAAACGAAAACCCGAGTCCACTGGATCGAATCCCAAAGCGAAGAAGAGACCTAGGAAGTTCCAGCCCTTCCAGGCTCCCCAACAGACTTTGATGCAGGCGGTTCCGGTATCTCAAGTACCACAACCGTCGACATCTAAGCACAGCCGCAACAGCAGTTTGTGCTTCTAACACAGCCGGCACAACAGTCTCAGGCTTCGACCTCCTTTGCGGTCTCTCCGGCCTATAACGCGACGTTTGAATCGCAGTCGTTTCAAGCATTCAGTAGGTTCGCTAGAGGCAGCCAAGCTAGGGGTACCTCCCGTCACCGGGGCTCCGGAAGAGCCACCAACCGGGGGCAAAGGCTTCCGGGGTGCACGGGATGGCCGCCCATCAGCAAACCAGTGAGAATCCCCAGGTAGGAGGGAGACTGTACCTCTACCGACTTCGGCGGGGGTTCAGCAACTGGGCACAGAGCATTGTGACCAAAGGTCTGGGGTGGAGTTGGCTTCAAGGTCCTCCTCCATCCAACACCTTTTACCAAAAACCAACAGCGGAATTGGTAGAGTATACCCAAGAACTTCTTCAAGAGTCAGAAACTTAAAGTTTCAAGGGCGCTTGTTCAGCGTGCCAAAGAAAGACTCAAACAAACTAAGAATAATTCTAGACTTGTCCCATCTGAACTCATTCATTCATTGCGACAAGTTTCAAATGCTGACCGTTTCACAGGTGCGGACCTTACTTCCCCATGGGGCCGTCACCACCTCTATAGATCTTACAGATGCCTACTATCATGTCCCAATAGCAAGACACTTCCGCCCATTCCTAGGCTTCAAACTAGGAAAGAAGGCTTACTCCTTCAGAGTAATGCCATTCAGGCTCAACATAGTGCCCAGAATATTTACCAAGTTGGCAGAAACAGTAGTCCCGGAGTTGAGAACTCAGGGAATAATGTTAGTAGCCTATCTGGACGATTGGCTCGTATGGGCCACAAGTATCGAAGAATGTCATAAGTCGACGGTCAAGGTAATTCAGTTTCTGGAACATTTGGGGTTCCAGATAAACAGAACCAAGTCCCGGCTAATGCCGGAGTCACGTTTCCAGTGGCTAGGAATCCAGTGGGACTTAAACTCTCATACTCTTTCAATTCTGCCGTTAAAGAGAAGAGAAATAGCCAAGGCCACAAGGCAATTTCTCAAAAACAAACAGATGTCCCGGAGGAACCAGGAAAGAATCCTAGGTTCACTCCAATTTGCATCAGTGACGGATGGGGCGGTTACTCACGGTACAAAAAGGTGCATGGAACCTGGTCCCTACCATTCCGCCAGCTACATATCAATGTACTGGAAGCTATGGCAGTGTTTCTCACCCTGAAAAGGCTACGACCAGCCAAGAAGTCTCATATCAAGTTGGTATTGGACAGTGCAGTGGTAGTCCACTGCATAAACAGGGATGGCTCCAAATCAAGCCACATGAACCATGTCATGATAGCCATATTTGCCTTAGCAGACAGGAACTGATGGCACCTGTCAGCCACCCACCTAGTGGGAGTGAGGAACGTGGTGGCGGATGCCCTATCACGATCCATCCCACTAGAGTCGGAGTGGACGTTGGACAAGGAGTCATTCAGATGGATCTGTCAACAGGTACCAGGGCTTCAGGTGGATCTCTTTGCCACAGAGTCGAACCACAGACTTCCTTGTTATGTGGCTCCCAACCTGGACCCTCTGGCTTACGCCACGGACGCTATGGCTATAGATTGGAATGTATGGAAAAGAATTTACCTCTTTCCTCCAGTGAATCTACTCCTGAAAGTCCTGAACAAGCTCAGGACATTCAAGGGTCACATTGCACTAATAGCACCCAAATGGCCCAAGAGCAATTGGTTCCCTCTACTATTGGAATTAGGACTCCGGCCTCAACGGATTCCCAATCCCAAACTGACGCAGTAGGTGCAAACGCGGACTGTGTCCGCTTTCTCAGGAATTCAGAAAGCCCTAACTTTATGGACTTCATGAAGTTTGCAGCTCAAAAAGATGCCAACATCGATCCTCAGAACATCCGGTTCTTAGAATCTGACAAACAGGAATCGACCTTGCGTCAATATGACTCAGCAGTTAAGAAACTAGCTATATTTTTAAAAGACTCAAATGCACAAACCATGACCACGAATCTGCATAACCTTTTTCAGAACCTTGTTCGAAAAAGGTTTAGCAGCTAGTACAATTACTACTACCAAATCAGCACTTAAGAAGATCTCCCAATTTGGATTCAATATAGATCTAACAGAATTGTACTTTTCATCCATTCCAAGGGCTTGTGCAAGACTTAGACCAACTGAGAGACCCAGGACGGTCTCATGGTTTTTAAACGATGTCCTTAAATTGGCTTCTGACACTAATAATGACTCATGTGATTATATAACCCTCTTAAGGAAAACATTATTCCTAATAAGTTTAGCCTTAGGTGCCAGAATTTCTGAACTGTCGGCCCTATCTAGGGAATCAGATCATATCGAATTTCTCCCTACAGGAGAATTACTACTCTCACCAGATTGTCAATTTCTAGCTAAAAATGAGGACCCGAAAGATAGATGGGCTCCATGGAAGATTGTCCCACTTCCCCAGAACCCATCCCTATGTCCAGTTAATTCCCTAAGAGCATATTTAAACAGAACTGCCCTGATATCTTCAGGCCCCTTGTTCATTAAGGAAAAAGGTGGCACTATTTCCCTAAAAGGGATTAGAGAACAAATTTTGTACTTTATAAAACAAGGTAACCCGGACTCTTTTCCAAGGGCACATGATGTTAGAGCAGTAGCCACTTCAATTAATTATTTTCAACATATGAATTTTGACGATCTCAAGAAGTACACAGGCTGGAAATCTCCGACAGTATTTAAACGCCACTACTTGAAGTCTTTAGAGGCCCTTAAATTCCCAGCAGTGGCAGCCAGAAACACAGTTTCCCCTGACACTGCATAAACAGTAATAAGTAGTTATGTAGCCAGTCTCTCTTACATCTCTCTCTCTCCTACCTGCCTCGCTAGCATTCTTGCCGTAGCTCGGTCGTTACCGGGTTCATACTTTACCTTGGATGGCACTTTCTGTATATATTGATGATTTGTACTGTATATATTTGTATCTTGGTCTATTTTCCCTATGTGGTAATTTTGTTGACTGGTGTGTATTATTTGAACCATTGTGGGTTATCTAACCTGTTTGTGTAGATAAGTTTAGTTTTAAGGATCATTGAAACTCAATTGCTTGATGTTTTATTGTTTATTGTAATAATTAATTACCTACATTATAGTATTTAACTCTAATCGAGTCTTAATTTACCTGTATTTATTGGTTATCTACACTTTCCTCCAAGCTGGTGGGGCCAATTCTCTGGCACTATTTCACGGAGCAACACAGGCTGAGCCCAGAAAAGGGATTTTGACGAAGGAAAAATCTATTTCTGGACAAGGACCTGTGTCGCCCAGTGAAATCCCACCTCACTGTTTCTTCCACACCCTATTTGGCACAGCTTAGGTACTATCTACAGGAATGAAAACAAAGGCGCTAGTTGTAGTAGTAGCAGGTAGCGGGGCCTTAGATTGGCTCCTCTGTAGACGAGGGATATTGAGGAAGGGAGAGACTAAATGGCAAGGGACCTCTGGTAGTGGTTTCCACTCGCCCCAGATACCATACCGATACCTTTATTAAAGGTGAGCGAGCCAGTATACTCTGGCATTACCATTTTAGTTTTTCTCTGGTATTTGTAGCAATACTTTACCTTAGAAATGAACACTAAAGGAAGCATTTCACTGGGCGACATAGGTCCTTGCCCAGAAATAGATTTTTCCTTCGTCAAAATCCCTTTATTTTGACTATTGCATTTTCAACATTTGCGTAAAGATTTGCTATGGATTCATATTATGGGTGAAGGAATTTAGTGTATTATATAAGGTGTCAGATTTGGTGTCAGATTTACTTACTGGTTCCCAGAGCAATAGGCAAATTGTTCTAAATTCAGAGTATGTAGTTAAATTGCTGAAACTAGCTTAATTCAAAGTTTTATGTGCATCACCGTGTTCTGAACTAATGTGATGCAAGGCTTCATTAATCTTAGCTCTTTCATCAGTTATTCCTCGTGTAGATATGCGGCTCTCTGCATCAGCTAACCATTGATTCACTGTACAGTATAGGATTCTAGCCTACCTTTGTCAGGATTGGTATCTTCTACTTACAGAAACGTGTGGCCTGTGTTATTACAGCTGCCGGATTCATTCTTCTTTATCTAAATGTGTTAGTACTATTAGTATTATTATTAGTAGTAGTCTTATTAGCACTGTTATGGCTATCGTTAGCTGTGTTATTAGGGTTAGTATTTCCCCGAGTCACTAAATTTGTGAAATTGGTACTGGGATTCAGCTGCTTCTGTCTGGTGTTGGTCTTAAATTGTATGAGATATCTCTGACAGTGTCGAGTAATTCGTTAAAGGCTTTCTGCATTTCACCAAAAAAAAAATTAATCACATATGCTACTCATTATTATACAACAGTACTATATAAAAAAATCATATATGAAATTGGGCATAACAGTATCACAGAAATTATTCAAAAATGATACACAAACATATCACCAACCAAGTGTTAAGTATAAAAATAATAATAAGGATTCCTGTCTATCAAACACCTATCCTAAAAAAATTAATAAAATCTTTATACCCTTATTGAGAGTGAATTAAAAAAAGTTTTATATTTTCTAAGAGAGAGAATAAGCAAATTTCACACTCTTACAGAGAGAGAATAAAAAAAATTCATTTTCATCACAACTTACGTATGTTTTTGTTGTTCTTTTTACTTGAATTTTGATAACACTTTCTTCGTTGCTGGCACTTGAATTCAACTGTTGTGTTTCCAAATCAATCTTGACTGACGCTGACTTTTTCTTGTTTCATTGTTCAGCAGAGATTCGTCCTTGTCAAAAAAAATTCTTCAGTAAAGTTGATCTTTAACAGAATGTTTATATACATAAAATTACAAGTACAGTATTGACTACAATCGAAGTGTGAGCCTTTCTCGAATCTTTAAACCCACAACTGTGAGGTTCTGGACCCCACACCAATTCCGCTTAGGCTTCCAGCTATTTTCTGTCTGCTCCTCTGCTCTCTGCTTGCTTTCTGGAAGGTTCTTCAAAGGAACTTGTCCCACCTACCATAGGTGGAGAATTTGCCACTGTCCCACCTGGTATTGGTCCTTATTGGTTGAAGATTATCTACCTCCGTCCCTTGGGTGCAATAAATTGACTTAATTCCTCCCCTCGTGGGTGGAACTAATGACTTCACTGGAACTGTTGAGTTTCCAGCTAAAGATCAAAAGCCAGATCACAGGTGAGAATTTTAATGGGCACGCTTAGATTAAAACTTAGCGTGTGTTATGGCTACTGTTCAAGACTTCCTGTGACTAATTCTCTCTCTCTCTCTCTCTCTCTCTTCTCCCTCTCTCGTTTCTCAATTATTTGTTCTCTTTCATTTCTTTTTCTCTCTTTTATATTTACACTATTACCAACTGACATTCTCTTAGTTATCCTTACATTAAAAGGGGAAGTTTGGAGGTCGCCAGCCGGCATTGAGACACTAAATACCGACATAAATGTATTTACAAAGTGCTTCTGTACAATAATAAACAAAAGGGAGCACAACAGAGGGCAAATGAATTAGTTAACTATAGTCAATTCAGTTGAACTGCTGAATGTTGAAGCCGTAGAGAGCTTCTTGTGGAGTTGGACAGTTCTTGGAGGTTTTCAGCAAAAATACTCTTGCACTCCCTGAAAGGGAAATTTACGACAATTAATCACCAGCTAATATGCATGGATTCCTTAATCCACTTAACCATTACATTACACTGCACTATTACTTTTACGTACAGATTATTTATACTAGTTGACTTGACAATGAAGTCATGTAGTCAAATCTTTATTATTTAATTGTAAGTAAGCAAATGCTGCATTTATACAATAGATAAAACTTAAACATTAATGTATGGAGATTAACACACTGTCATAGGATAAGGGGATCGAAAACCGAGGCGAATGGCGCCACGCGGTTAGTACCGGAAGGACAGAAGAGGAACAAAGGTTTGGTAGGTAGGATTTCTTTCTATATGGGTAAGAGGGAAGGATGGGGTATTATCAAGGGGGAGATAGAAGGATAGGTGAGGATATGAGGTTCTCATACAACTGACACCACCTTACCTTGGTGGGGGAGAGACAGTTGTCTCTCAAACAGAGCGCGGACGTATACGTCTGTTCAGGATGAAGCTCGGTATGCGAACAAGGAACTACCCACGCTTTAGACTAGCTACCCCTCAGGTCCTTCAAATGTGGGGGGGATAGTTTTTGTAGGCTGTCCCACTGGTCATCAACTTTCAATTCCCTTGTTTTTAGGTCTAGACTAGAGTCACAGTCCCACATATAGTTTTATAGTAGTTATGACTTGAACCATTCCATTGACGGATGGTCTCGTTTGTCACTTTTTCATAAGTTGTACTAAAACAAAGATCTTTCACATTCACAATTGATCCCTGATCCCTTTATTTGCCAAGAGCAACCAGGTTTGCTGTGAACAGGAGCATCAATGTGTAGTAAATGTGCCTTGCTGTCCAACTTCCTAGTTCCAGAGGTCCTTTATTCCTCACACCGTTGGACTGTGGACCAGCCACCCAAAGGAGGTTGCGTAATTGGAACTTCAGAAGTTCCAGGGAAGGTGCAATACATTACTACCCTAATACTATTCTTCTTGCATTTTAATACACTTTTATATATTTGTTAATTTATTCATTTTTCTTTTTTATTCTGTAATCCCCTTAACCACCTCTTACTACTTCCTAGTGACCACCATATTCTTCAGATGCTTGAATTTCTTAAGTCAATGAACCCTGTGGGCTTGTTCTATATTGGTTTATCTTCTGAATATTATTATTATTCTGTTAGAGAGAATGGCAGAATCAAGAGTTGATTCTGCCCTAGTTTTTTTCTTTTTTTTTCTTACAATCCACTTTTCAGTCTCAGTGATGTTTCTCCCAAGTAACTGGCCAATATTCATATTGGGAATTTCTATAAATTAAAATTATTAAATTAATAATAATATCCTCCTCACTGCCAGTCTTGTGCTGTGAACACCAAATCTGACCCTTATACTGTACATTCCTGCAAAAATATAGTTATCAGCTAATAATTATTTCATGGAACAAAAGGTTATGAAAAACATTCTATTGTTACTTATTTATTATTGAAGCATTAGTTTAACTATTAGCAATATAAATACAAAAAATACTCTATGATGATTGGTCAAGTACATGTAAGTTTTCAACCAAAAGAACTTTAGTACATCTGGTTTATTTTTTTGTTACAATGAAAACATTTTGTGCCCCATGTTAAAGTCAATGGGCATCTAGTTATATATTATTTACAACTTATAACAAAGCAGAAAAAGCAAGGTTTATACAAACGTTTCAACAAAACATGGACAACAGTGAGAAGTATAATTAAAAATGTTAGTTAAAAACAAGAAAAGTTTGACTGACATCACAACCAAAACTCGTAGAGGAAATCATGGGTACAAGACCAAAAAAAATAAAGCAAGATGTTCACTGCTTTCAATACCCCAGAACCAGCCTGTAACCATAATCTCCTCTACCTACGCTGGTTGTCCCTAAATTTCCCAGAGCCACTTCATCTAATCATCCCTGTCAATAAAGTGACAAGATCTGTCTGTGAATCATAAGGAATGATATCACCTTCACCACTTGTAATGAGATCAGCTGTAGAGCAAGCCAGATAGTACATTATTATCACTTTCCTAAGACAAGAGGAACCTTTTGTGATTGTACTATCTCTTAAAACCACTGTTCTCATCACATTTGCACTATTAGTAGCACACATAAGAAAAAAAAATTTTATTTTATAAAATTTTAAATACAAATACCTTTTTTCACTTACAATAAAATTCTATATGACTATGAAGCACCATTTAAATTCCTGCTGACCTCCAGTTGCAAATTAGAAATCTCCTTGCAAAACATGGCAGTTTGGCAACCTCTTGACCCCATATAGGCTTGCGTGATACACACATATGCAAGTTAGATATGAAGCGTTAATGGTCAGTATGAGAACAGTCTTAAAATATGAACCAGTACAGCAAACTGTAACTTAGTACTTAGGCCATCACATAGCTGGCTCAAAAATTGTACGGAACTGTACGTAAGTAACTAACGTAACAAGAATACGGTCATTGGGTATGAGATTTACTAGACGCATATTCTTACAGTATTCTCAAGCAACATGTCTTGGAAAATTTATATATATATAAACAACCTATTTAAACAGCAAGCAAGATATGTTGAGTGGAATGGCTGAGAAACCTTATAACGGGCTTGCACTACCCTAGAAATATATATCACTTGTGACCAGGCTGAAAATTATGAACCACAAGTAAATTCCTATTAAATATTCTACTTAACTAACCAAAATTAGAAACTTCGCATGGTTCGATACTATTCAGCCAACCACACATCAGGCAACAGGACCTGTCCTGTCATATTTATCACATATGATAGCATTATTAGTTCACAGGTGAATAATTCATGGAATTCATTAAGTAGATTTCAATAAAGAAATCTCATAAAAATTTTCTACCAATTAAGACTGAAAAAATCTAATCAATACTATAACATCTTTAAAGTTTTTTTTTTTTCAAAATATGTTTATACTTGTCATGTACCACAAGTATACACTTCTATCATATCACAAGTTCTTGTGGTAGTACACAACTCCTCTTCTCTTGTACAATGAACTGTATATATTTTCTGGATGCACCATTCATTAAAATACATGTATCCACTTTTTGTCTTTCTATAGCTTGCGTCTTGGTTCAACAATTCCTGTTTTTCTTGATGCTCCAGTGGGGGTATCAGAGGCAGCAGATGATTTGCGAGCAATCCTAGTAGTTCCACTGGCGCTGCTTGAACCTGAAGGATTCCGAGTCCTGTAGAAAAATAATCTCTGTAAATAGACTGAATGTAACTTAATTGTAACCCATTAAACAAGAGAAAAGAATCCCCTTTATGCTGGCCTGCATGGGAGGGGAGTTTCATTTGACTGAACTAGGAAGTTCTGAAAAGTCATGGCATAGAGAAAAAGTATTAGAATTTCAAGAATATAAATTAATGCATATGACATAAGCTGCTTTCTTACTTTCATGCCCAAATCCAGAAAAAAATTAATTGGTGAATCATACAACCTACAATTTTGGCAGGTAAGTGTATCAGAAAACTCCTTTTGTAAGTCAGTGTAAAAATTCTAGGCTTGAAGATATATATTGCATGTGACTCCTCATACTTCTTTCATTAATACTTTAACATTCATTAATACAAGACATGCAGTTATTCCTGTAAGATTCATCATTATTTCTTACAAAATCATTCCCTCAATTACAGTACGTATGTTAGTATTTTATAAATGATTGAAACATTATAGGCTGATTAAACTTGTTTGAATTCTTACTACTGATTTAGAACTCCTCTTGTAAACACCTGTAGTCATAACAGTCCAACCAAATTTTTGTGTCTGTAATTTAACTTATAAATTTCTGTAATTTAACTTATAATTCTCTACATACTGATGAAATAAACATTATAGTCAGCCCTCCTTGTTCAATTAACCCTCTATTTTCAGAGGTTCCTACTTCTAAATACAACAAAATGATGAACACACTTCTGGTATACCTGAAAAAATACAAACTGGCAGTGTTCGTGTGACTGGTATCCAAATTACCTAATAATGACCTGAATCAAAATACTCATGTTATGGAAACCAAGAACAGATGAACTTACAACATTGTCAAATAGTATTGACTGAATGCAGAAAATTGAAATTTTTCTCCTTGTAACTAAAAAAGTCAATACACAAACTGAACTTACTACTTATTAAATGCATATTGATGAGTATTTTAAACAGATTAATTCTTGAGAGGCTTTCATATTAAATAACTATATTTGTGATAAGGTTTGGGAATTACTATTGATGGGGAGTTCAACTAATAGACAAGGAGAGCTGAAAGTTAAAAGTTGGTTTGCAGAAGTATTTTACCTTGATGTGGTGGAGGTCTTGGAAGAGGTGGTTTGTGTGACGGACGTTTTTTGTCTGTAAGAATTGTTAAATATTACAGTTTTCAAACTACTGTTAAAAAAACATACACAGTGGCAGATCAAGATATTAATATCCTTCAGCTTTACTTTCTCAGAATTTCTTATATAGAATAAAAAACTCTTGACAGTAAAAGCGGGATTGTAAAAAAGCACTGATTAAAGTCAAACTAAATCATTTTACTTGTTAAATCTTAAGTAAACAAACATGCAAATTATTTTTATTAATAATGTGACTGAAAAATGAAAACTACTATCTTTGCATATAAATCATGCTGATATTAATCCTGTGAATACAAAGTACGTAATATGGATTGAAAAAATGAAAGAGCACTCACTATTCAGCGCAGTACTATGATACAAAAAGTTACTAAAAGTTACTAATCAGGACAGAAGAAATTAGTTTCAGTACAATATAAATACAGTACTGTCAGTAATATAACTAAAAAAAATTTTCTTTAGACTAATTCAAACTTATAATTCATCTGTGTTATCTAATAATATAATTGTAGCAACAATAAACACCCATGCTAAGATGCTTTCAATCTAACCCAGGTTAGTTACCTCAATGTGGGGATTTTACTTGTGGAATGATTGGAGTTAAGACTAGTTGTAGATGAAGCCCGGGACCTGTAGAAATCATTCAAGTATTATGTACCTTCACCACTTGATTTTCATAACTCTTGGTTAATGCTATACTGTATCATCATAGATGTAATGTGCTGAAATATCTATAGACATTATGCATTAACTACACATATTACATGTATAAATGAACAAGGTAAAAAAACTTGTAGCATCAAAATTAATTCAATTAACAGGTATTACTGTCCTATGAAGGTGAGTAGTTTAAAACTAAGCATTAAATGCCTTAAAAAACTGATAATTTGACATACATCTTATTGTTTTTATGCAACTAGCACGTGCTGCAACACAAGACAAAAAACTAAAACAAAATCCACAGCTGCCATGGTCAGAGGGCAATGTTTTACCTTAGGGGTGTTCCCGCAACATTCAGGTTAGAAGTTGAGCCAGATAGGTTAGTCCTGGGGGTCACAAAGAAACAGCCATCACCGTAAGTAATGCTGTATAATGGATCTATAACAGATTCCAGAGTCTATCTTTCACACTAAAATTAATTTTCATCTTGCTATTTCAGGATTCTTCATTCTCGAATAAAGCAGGATTAATGATTAATGTCATTTCATTAAAAAGTTCTTAAAAAGACATGTAACTTCAAACTTTTAATCAGTCTCCCTACAGACAGGGCTAAAATTACGCTACTTAAGGGCTTCAATCTATTGATAAAATAATTTCTGCGGGGATTCATCTACACAACTGAATTTCTACAATCTAATAATGTAATTTAATAATCTCTAAAAGGCTTTTCTACAAAAATCAAAACATTCAAAAGATATTTAATAAAATGTACGTATCCAAAGTAACAAAAGCTTCAAAATAAAATAAAACTGTGCATAGAAAAGTGCTTAAATCAAAACAGAAATGTACACTTGGTACAACGTAAGAACTTTTTATGATAATGACATACATTCAAAACAAAAACTAATTATCAAACAAAATCTCTTTTGCAGCAAGACTTATCAGCTACTAATTTAACTAAATCACTAGATTCGTGCATGACACATATTTTTAACTCATTGCATACTAAACTAGCTAGAGCTATACTTTTCATATATGCAAAATTACTTAATATCAAAAGCAATTTATCTAATGACTTGAATCAAGTCATAACCTGGACATATAAATTCACTTAGAAAAGGGAACAGACAACACATTATATAAAACAAACAAAATATGTAAAATTAGCCATGCAATAGCCTCCAAAAATTTCAATTCAATATAAAAAGAGCAGCAACCTCAATATTTTCTCTTCACAACAAAACAATAATATACAAACAAACAATGATACCATAAATGGATGAAAGGTTGAAAATGCACAGCCTTATGACCTCCGTCTCCAGATCTTCCACATGATGAAAAATGAACAATTTCCAACATCCCCTCCCCACCCCCAACAAAATTGGGGAAAAATAATGATGCAAATATCTGAAAACTATTCCAAGATTGCTGTGAGTAGCAGATCTCAGTAAGGATGTTAATCAAAAGCTGACATTTGAAGCTCAACCTTACATCTTATACAGTATTTTCCATCATATTCCCAATTAGCCTCAAGCAACACAACACCACATAACACCACACCAATTTACCGTTCCCACTCAGAGGCTGGACGGACAAGAACCGGAATTTTGGTCCTAGAGAGAGAAAGACCTTGTCAAAATGAAGATCCTAAACTAAACAGCAAAGGTAAACCTTGGCAAATCATAATAAAAGCAATAATCGTTCAACCTTAAACTTCTATATCAGCAAATTTGGTAAGCTGCCACACTGATATTTCCAAACTCAAATGAAAGTGCATTCTTGCCACAATCTGAAGTCCATTTTTCTTTTATTTAAGCAGCCAAAGCATTACACATGTGACAGCCAAGCATATGCTTCCCTTCTGCATTTGTGTCAATTGATAAATCTAGAATTAGGAACCTAGAAAAATCATTAGTACATGCATTAATGCTTTGATTTTTTTCACAGAATGCAAACTCATGTTATTCTATACACTAAGGGCTACATGTGGTTAATAAATTTCACACATTAATGAAGCATGTCGATTATCCTCATCTAAATTTATGATACAGTACTTAGTAATTAAAGTGAAATCCTTCCTGGGTATTAAAGACCATGGGGAATAAATACTTGTTACTTGCAAGTAGTAAAATTAACTGAACTTAAAAATTATTTCAATAGCTATGCATTATATTTGAAAGCTTTGGTACTAATGATCTATTTCTGCTTTAGGATCATTTGAAATTATGTCTATGACAATAATTTCAAAATAATTAAAACTTTTATCAAAAAAGGCAGCCTCTCAATTTCTTATTTATGTCTAGATTATCGACATGATGAATGTATATTGTTAGTTTTGGTATTCCATCAACACACTGTCTACTGAAATTGATTAATAGAACCTTAACATTTTATGAATAAGAGTTCTTAATATGTAACAAGATAGAAATATTATTAGTGGGAATAGGTTTGTATCATGCTAGGCGTTTCATCTTTATGCATGAACTCAAAGCTCTCAGAGTAAAGGTTTAGTAAGAAATGAAAAAAAAAATTAAAAAGAAAGCAGGACCTGAGGTGAGGTTGGTGGAAAACTCAGAAAATATAAATAATAAATTATGAATAAAAAGAATAAATCACACAAGGGACATCCTCCCAAACAAGTGTCATATCAAACTATTCCTGCAACATGCCACTATGCATACACTCATTTACCTAATTCCTGCCTCTTTCAATCGACTGGACAAAGTCGGTGAATATAACCTGGAGGAAAAAAGTGTTCAGTAGAGTAACAAGGAACATGTTAGAAACATAATATTTGACTAGACTGCAGTGGTGAAAAACACAATTTTTATAATGAAAGATGAAATCAACAGTTTAGTGGAACACCTCATGCTACCAACAACAAATTTGAGTGCATGATTTTCAGTGATTTAGTACTGAGTACCTAATCTTGTTATTTAGCTGCCAAACATACAAGAAAAATTTGCAGGAATAAAACTCCATTGCCACTACAAGAAAAAGAGGTAATATGCCTATCTTTAGCAATAAAAGCCTCTGAAAAGAATGGCCAATTTCCACTGGTAAAAACTGGATGTCTTTTAATATATCCTCCCATTATGTAAAATAAAAAAAATTAAAATCGTCATGTTTCACATAGCCACCAAATACTAGAAAAAATTAACCATCTTACTCATCATAGACTTTCTTAAAACGGGTTCATGTAAGCAATGAAAAGTATGTATATAATATGCAACACCATAAAACAAAAAGTCTTTTCTTATCTTAATGCCAAAGCATAAATTATACTGTATTACATTTCAAATAATATAAGAAATTTTTATAGAAAACGAATATAAACCCTAAAAACTCAAAAATACTTCTTAATTGGTCTAAACCTGGTCCTATAATGCTTACAATAAGTACCAAGTCAAGAACTGAAACAAAACTGACTATTGTTCTTCACTTACACCATGCCTTCTGCATATAGTGTAGAAGATTAACCCTCTTACGCCGGAGCCCTAAAAATCAAAACGTCTCCCGTATGCCGGGCCTGGTTTGGAGTGAGCGCGGAAGTGGAAAAAATAATTTTTTCAAAAAATTACAGCGCGCGTACTTTTGAAGATTAAGAGTTCATTTTTGGCTCCTTTTTTTGTCATTGCCTGAAGTTTAGAATGCAACCATCAGAAATGAAAAATAATATCATTATCATATGTAAATAATGCGATATATGGTAGCGAAAAAAAAAAATTCATACATAATTGTATTCAAATCACGCTGTGCAGAAAACGGTCAAAGCTAACCAGTTACTTTTTTTTGCGTTGTAGTGTACACTAAATTGCGATCATTTTGATATATAACACATTGTAAAACAATAAAAGCAACACCGGAAAAATATTATCACAAAATGATGTACGAATTCGTAACGAGCGGACGTAAAAAAATGTTATTTTCAAAAATTCACCGTAATTCTAAATAATGTTCTAGAGACTTCCAATTTGTTTCAAAATTAAGACAAATGATTGAATATTACGATACTGTAAGAGTTTTAGATTAGAATTGCAGATTTCGACCATTTCGGACGAGTTAAATTTGACCGAATGTCGAAATTTTAATATATATATTTTTTTATATGGACATATTTCGAAGATGGAAAAAGCTACAACCTTCAATTATTTTTATTGTATTTTTCATGAATTTGCGCACATTTTGATATATGAAACTCTATAAAAGGCTAATATGAAAAGGAGCAAATATTAGGATAATGCCATGTACGTATTTCGGAGACTTGCGGCCGCGAATCGGCGCGCGGAGTGAAGGTAAATATATTTTTCAAAAATTCACCATAAATCACAATATTGTTTTAGAGACTTCAAATTTGTTTCAAAATGAAGAAAAATAACAGAATATTACTAGGCCGTAAGAGTTTTAGCTTACAATTGCGTTTTTCAACTATTTCGGTAGAGTCAAATTTGACCGAACGTGGTTTTTTTTCTATTTATCGTGATTTATATGCAAATAATTCGAAAAAAGAGAAAAGCTACAACCTTCAATCATTTTTAGTTGTATTCTACATGAAATTACGCACATTTTTCATATATAAAACTTTATGTAACAGCTAATTTTAAATGGTGCAAACATTTCGACAATCGCACAAAAAAATTCTGATTTTTTTCGGAAGTTTACCGCGCGAACGTAATGTTTTTTTTTTCATAAATTCACCATAAATCGAAATATTGTGCTAGAGACTTCCAAGTCGTTGAAAAATGAAGGTAAATGATTGAATATTACTAGAATATAAGAGTTTTAGCTTACAATTGCGTTTTTCGACCATTTCGGTAGAGTCAAAGTTAACCGAAAGTTGAAATTTTTGCACTTAACGTTATTTATATGAAAATATTTCAAAACTGATAAAAGCTACAACCATGGGTTGTTTTTTGTTGTATTGTGCAGGAAATTGCGCACATTTCCATATATAAAACTTTATGTAACGGCAAATTTAAAAGGGTGCAAACATTAGGACAATCGCACGAAAAAATTTATCGGAAGAGTTATTTTTTTTTTTCTGCACGAACGTAAGGAAAAAGTTTTTTCATAAATTCACCATAAATCGAAATATTGTGCTAGAGACGTCCAATTTGTTGCAAAATGAAGGCAAATGATTGAATATTACTATAATGTAAGAGTTTTAGCTTACAATTGCGTTTCTCGACCATTTCTGTAGAGTCAAAGTTGACCGAAGGTTGAAATTTTTGGTTTTTGCACTTATCGTTATTTATATGAAAATATTTCAAAACTGATAAAAGCTACAATCATGAGTATTTTTTAGTTGTATTGTGCATGAAATTGCGCACATTTTCATATATAATACTTCATGTAAAGGATAATTTAAAATGGTGCAATAATTATGTCAAAGTGACGAAATAATTTCCGAGATGTGTCACTGATACTTTTAGTGCGATAAGAAAGAAAGAAATTCGCGCTTGCGCGCCTGCGTAACGATTGTAACAAAACAACGCCTTGATCCGTGAACTCCCAGCATCCCCCAAGGCGCGTGATACAAAAGTTTTCGGCTGGTAGGCCTATAAGTATTTTTCCGCGAATTTTTAAAAAAACTTTTTGAGCCGACGTATGATACGTCCAATCGCATACGGGAGACATTTTGACTCGACGTTTAATACGTCCAATCGCGTAAGAGGGTTAACAGTTAACTAGTTGACTCAACTGAATTTTCATAATGTTTACTTGCCAGATAAATTTTAGTACCTGGAGAGAATATTATCTATGGTCAGAAAATGTAACAGAAAAGTGAAATACAGCTAAGAAAAAAATCCTGCTTGACAAGGAAAGGGATTAACTAATTTTCATAGGCTCAGAGGCACAAACTATTGAAAAATTGGCACTTTCTTTTCTATTAGTTGTAATAAGCAAGCTGGAAAAGAAGCAGAATGTATTATTACATATTAAAGACATATGGTTAGAAACCTGTAAAAGAAAAGAACATCCGACTATTCAGTAATCCAATACATCATGCAGTGCCATCAACAAAGAATAAAGACGCTGTCACATGAATTTTTTAAAATTTGTGATGCCATACCATGAAAAAGGCTTTGATGTCATAAAGACTAAATTATTCAATATCATAAAAAAGCATTTCTGGGCTCAGCTCGTGTCGCTTGCGCGAAATATCCTTTAATCTATTATTTCTAGGGTAAATGTACTAACACATACCAGAGAATAAATAAAATAAAGAAAAAGGTCAGTATAACTGACTCGCTCACCCTCTAGGAGGGTGTCGGTATGAACACTAGGCGAGTGAGACCACTACCACGAGCCAAATGCCAATAGAAATCTCCCACTACAAAACCCTCCAAGAGGGGAGCCGTCCCACAGAGAGAGCAGCTCGTACTACTACTACTCCATCCCATGCTTGCGACTGCTGCGCCTCTGGTGGCCATCCTTTCAAGTTAGCGCACACGAGTCGGTTGTGATATTTTTCTCTCTGTGATTTTTGTGCCCTTTCTTCGGATTTTCGATAATGGAGCGTGCAGCTATTGCAGCAGCTAAGTTAAGTACTCAGTATTTACGGTTAGCGGAGTTTTTTTCCGTCCCCGTCCCCGAGACAGTATTGCCGTTTTTTAGTACAAATACGTTCTCGGGGGCTGGAAGCATGGCAGCATGGTCCTGCCGCATGTTGGGTTCGTTCTTGGTCTCCCATACCTAGAACATCCCTTATTATTTACGCTCTATTTTGATTATCCGCGTCGTTAGGTCTACTCAGGTTGTCATACATGTATGTATTTCACCTTATGTAGGCTTTTTCTATCCAGACCCTAGTCCAGGTTCTTAGTATCGGCCCCTGACTAGCTTTGAGTGGTAGACTCGCCTTCGGGCTAGTCGCACACTCCTGGATTTTTTTCTCCTGCTTTTTTACCTTCTTTCTTTCATTTTTATTATATATATTTATATGTTTTGTCACTGTGAGGTTAGTTAGGCGTCTGGCCTTAGCCTAGGTCCCGGCTCGTAGAGCCTAGTCTTACCGTTGATCAGTTCGGTCGCTTCCACATAGCTTCTCTCTGATCAGTTGGTTTAGCCCTATGGGCCTATATGCTACCGCTTTTCAGTTCAGGTTGCTTCCCGATAGCTTCTCTCTGATCAGTTGGTTGGCCTAGGCTTGGTTACCGTATCTTAGTTTACCGCCTCGTGGTCACTACGTGATCACGAGTCAGCCAGACGCCTGCCAGTCCCCCTCCCCCCTCTCCCGCTCTCCCATAGAGTCGGGTGGGGGTGGGTCGGTCTGTCCTTGCTCGCCCCGCATGCCGAGCCTGGCTCCCCCTCTCCCCTCCACCGGACCGGGACCTGGGAGTCCGACAGTCCCTGACTGGTTCCGACCTCTCCGCTTCTCGGCTCGGCCGGGTGGTACGTTGTGGGGGGCCCTGGCCTTCCCCCCCTCCCTTTACTTCCTTGCCGCTCCGGGCTAGCTCGAGTCTGTATGTCATCTCGCCCTTCCCTCCTTACTAGAGCTCCTCCCTATCGGAGCCCTGGTATCCAGCGGAAGGGTATAGTCCACCGTAGTTGGACCGGAGCATACAGTAGGTCTTTACTAACCGTACCGTATTGCTGAGTTACTACACTCCGCTTCACTGGACCTAGTCCGGTTCATTGCATGACATTGCATGTAGGTTTAAGTTATCTTTAAGTTTATCTTAAGTTTCTTAAACCATCCCTACCCCTCCCTTTCATTTTACCGGATCTCTCCGGGATTATAGCCTATTCAGGCAATGCAGGGAGGGGTTATGCCCAAATTTTTTCCGAGCTCCGGCATGTAACGGAGTTCTTTGTCCTTAGTCTGTAAGTGTTCCCCCTTTTAAGATACTCATGTGTCTTCCCACTTACAGGCCACCAACTGTGAGCATCCGGGATGTTCCGCTACACTTCAGGACCCCTGTGGACACGAAGTTTGCCGGTCCCATGCTCCATGCGCGACTCCGCACGGGGACATCCAGGTCTGGTACCATGAGACGTGTACCATATGTTACGATCTGGTGAGCCAGCTTTTGGAAGGCGTAAGTATTCCATCTCCGCATGCTGCTCCGCTTCTTTTAGTACTTAAGTTTACGTTATTTACTTTAACTTAAGGCATCTAATTTAAATTATATTCTAAATTTTAGTTTTAAGTGATTCTTAAATCTAAAATATACCCTCTCTTACAGGCTCCGGCAGTAAGAGATACGCCATTGGCTACCCTGCGGGCCTGGGTCGGAGGTTTTGGCAAGAACGCCGCCAAGGGTCAGCCCTACATACTGGAGAAGCGATTAGCTCTGTTAATCTTTCCCGGAGGCAAGGCGACTGGGTACGTCGACCCGGTAGAGGCGGACCCCTCTATTGCCTTTATCCAACAACAACTGGCGGCCTTCTTAACAGAACAAGACCAGGATATCTCCACGGATGTCGCAACCCTGGATATAAATGTTGAACCTATGGTAGGTATAGACGACCTGTTGGCCGGAGGTGGTAAGTAATGCAGGTACCCAAGGGTCTCCCTTGGGAGTGACTGTTTCTTCTACCCCTGCAACCTCTCCATCCTTCCAAGGCTTTACGGGTGATGAGTTATATACTCCTCCAGAGGCTTCGGTTGGACCTAAGATCAAGTCCAAACATATGACCTTGACTAAGACGTCATCGTCTTCGAAGAAGACGTCCTCGTCTTCTTCCTCGCGCAAGTCTCCGGCTCGTAATCCGCCCGACAGGTCTAAAGGGTCTAGCTCCGGCTCAAAGTCCTCAAAGAGTAAACCTAAGGAGAAATCCCGCACGGCAGGCGTATCACCAGTTCCACTACCTTTGGGGCCTATTCAGAGTCTCCCCTCCACCTCCGCAGCAGCTCCGGCTTTGGGGACACCAATGCTGGCCTGTTCTGCAACAGGTGGGCGACCTAGTGGGCTCCCTTAAGACGAGTATGGAACATATGATATCCCGCCTGTCGGACAGGATCACTTCTCAGGACACTATTATAGCGGTCTAAGAGAAGCCCCTCTTGCCTCTCCCTCAACCTCCAACACTAGCGGATCTCAGCTTCCCCCGCATGACTCGCTGCCCGCTTTCTCCATGAACAATCCTTGGAGAGTAGCATCATACGCCCCCTTCCAAGATGGTCTCATCTCCATACCGGAGTTTGGAACTCGAAGAATAGAGGACTTCGAGTTCTACCCGGAAGGCCTACAGCCTCCCTTCATAGGCTACGCTAGGCTCACGCCTTCGGCTATGGTTAGGAATGACAGGGTACCAAAGGGAACAGTCCTCTATTCTCGAGACCAGGCTCAGCGAGAATGGCTCAGATGTTTAGAGGACATGGCACTGTCGAACACCAAGATCCAACCATTCAAAGTCCCTTTACCATTTTCACGATGGACGAGAGTACCCGCTCCCTTTCCTAACCAAGATAGCTAGGTCGACCATCTCAGCAGCTCAAAAAGGGGAACCCATGCCTCAGTTAAAAGAAGCAGACCCCACATCTCCGTTGCTCCCTTCAATTGGAGAATTGTGGGAAGACTTGCCTAATACTTTCACAGCTGGCAAACTCAAACCTGACTGTGCTATGGAGCAGTTTGGTGAAAAGCTGCCAGGCTCCCTGATAGTCTTATTCAAGCGGAATTTGACTCGAAAACACGACTAGCCAGGTCAATCAACCTGATGGCTATGTCTGAGGTAGCAACCATGGCTTATGGTTCAGAACCAATTTTTAAGCTTATGACCAAAGCCCTGACTCAAACGGTGCAGTCAGATATGTTCGAGTTTGCCACTGCCAGAACGAATTGTAGGAAGCATGTCCTGCTAGAGGCAACCATTCGTCATGAACCGAATAGGTTACTCTCTTCTAACATCTGGGGCGCAGATCTCTTCCCAGAGGCTATGGTAAAGGAAGTCCAGGCAGAGGCTACGAGGTTGAACCAGAGCCTTAAGGACCGTTGGGGTCTTACGGCTAGGAGAAGGCAAGACCTGACACCAAAAGGTAAGGGGCAAAGGAAACCCAGACGTTTCCAGCCTTACCAAAAGAAGCAACCGCGCTTCCCTCAACAAGTTCCTACAGTGCCGTTAGTGCAGACAGCCCAGCCCTCCACGTCTAAAGGTCAATCACAGCCTATTTATGTGATATCCCCTCAGCCTCAGCCCTCCACCTCATACGCCATCTCTCCAGCTTACAATCAAGCCTTCGAGAGTCAAGCTTCTCAGAAGTATGGACCGCTCGAACAAGGGAGGCAGAGGTAAGCGGTCCTTTCGTGGGAGAGGATCGGGAGGCCCCTTCAATAGGGGAAAGCACTTCAGAGGAGGTCGAGGGGGTTACCAGAACCAATGAAGAACTTCAGGTAGGAGGGAGGCTGTTTCACTTTCGCCACCGGTGGAACTTCAGCCAGTGGGCTCAGAGCATAGTGTCAAAAGGGCTGGGTTGAGCTGGTTGACGAACCCACCTCCAGCCAGACCTTTCCGTCAACTTCCTTCCAAGGAATTGACAGAGTACGCAGAGGACCTCCTTCAGAAAGGAGCTATAGTCAAAGTCAAAAGGTTAAAATTTCAAGGTCGCTTGTTCAGCGTTCCAAAGAAAGGCTCAAACAAAAGAAGGGTAATCTTAGACTTGTCCCGCTTAAACTTAGCCATCCGCTGCGACAAGTTCAAGATGCTCACGATCTCACAGGTGCGGACCTTACTTCCCCGTGGGGCCGTCACCACCTCTATCGATCTTACAGACGCCTACTATCATATCCCTATTGCAAGACACTTCCGTTCCGTTATCTGAGATTCAAGATAGGAGATCAGACGTTCTCCTTCAAGGTAGTCCCGTTCGGGCTCAACGTGGCACCCAGGGTGTTCACGAAGCTAGCGGAAGTAGTAGTGCAACAGCTCAGAGCTCAAGGGATTATGGTAGTAGCGTATCTCGACGATTGGTTGATCTGGGCCCCATCAGTCGAAGAATGCAACAAGGCCACACTGAAAGTGATCCAATTCCTAGAATATCTAGGATTCAAGATAAACAGATCCAAATCAAGACTCACTCCAGAGTCAAACTTTCAGTGGCTAGGCATTCAATGGAATCTATCCTCACACACTCTGTCGATTCCATCCACCAAAAGGAAAGAAATAGCGAAGTCAGTCAAGCAATTTCTAAGTCACAAACTAGCATCCAGGAGAGCTCAGGAAAGGATCCTCGGCTCTCTCCAGTTTGCTTCAGTAACGAACATCTTAATGAAAGCCAAACTAAAAGATCTAACCAGGATCTGGCGCTCACGAGCAAATGTCAGGTCCAGGGACAAGCTATCCTCAGTGCCTCTGATTCTAAAGAAAACGGCTTCGGCCGTGGGCAAAAGTCAAGAATCTGTCAGTGTCAGTTCCTCTTCAGTTCCCTCCACCAGGGATCACCATCCACACAGACGCGTCCTTAAGCGGCTGGGGAGGGTACTCCCAAGTCAAAAAGGTTCAAGGAATTTGGTCACCCCAGTTCCGTCAGTTCCATATAAACGTACTGGAGGCAATGGCAGTTTTCTTGACTCTGAAAAGATTACGCCCACCAAGGTACTCCCACATAAAGCTAGTCTTGGACAGCGCAGTGGTAGTACATTGCATAAACAGAGGAGGCTCCAAGTCGCGTCATCTAAACCACGTCATGATAGCCATCTTCTCCCTGGCAGACAAATTCAGTTGCATCTTTCCTCCACCCACATAGCTGGAGTGAGAAACGTCATAGCAGACGCCCTATCCCGATCAGTACCCCTAGAGTCGGAATGGTCTCTAGACGAGAGTTCGTTCCAATGGATCCTTCAAAGAGTCCCAGGGCTACAGGTGGATCTCTTCGCATCACAAGCAAACCACAAACTACCGTGTTATGTAGCCCCAACCTGGACCCTCTGGCTTACGCCACGGACGCCCTGGCTCTGGACTGGAACAACTGGGAGAAGATTTACGTCTTCCCTCCAGTGAATCTCCTTATGAAAGGTATTAGACAAACTCAGGACATTCAGGGGTCAAGTGGCTCTAGTAGCCCCAGACTGGCCGAAGAGCAATTGGTACCCATGATTCTGGAACTGGGCCTTCGTCCCCTTCGGATCCCCAGTCCCAAGCTCTCCCAGTCAGTACAAACGAAGACTGTGTTCGCTTCCTCAGGGATTCTCAAAACCCTAACTTTATGGATTTCATGAAGTTTGCGGCAAAAAGAGAGGCGAATATTGACCCTCAGAATATTCTTTTCCTGGAATCCGATAAAAGGGATTCAACTTTGAGGCAGTATGATGCTGCCGTCAAAAAGTTAGCAATCTTCCTGAGGGAGTCAGATATCAGATTCATGACAGTTAATTCTGCTATATCCCTTTTCAGATCTTTATTTGAAAAGGGTTTAGCAGCTAGCACTATTACGACAAACAAGTCAGCATTGAAAAAGATATTTCAATTTGGATTTAACATAGACTGACAGATACCTATTTTCTCGTCTATTCCTAAAGCATGTGCTAGACTTAGGCCCTCTGTCAGGCCTACGTCAGTTTCATGGTTCTTAAACGATGTTCTAAAACTGGCTTCCGAAACCGATAATGACACATGCTCGTTTATGATGCTCCTAAGGAAAACTCTGTTTTTATTAAGCCTAGCTTCAGGAGCAAGAATTTCAGAACTGTCGGCTTTATCCAGAGATCCGGATCATGTTCAATTCCTTCCCACAGGGGTAAGTGCTACTTTCTCCGGAACGTAGTTTTTTAGCAAAGAATGAAGATCCTTTGATGAGGTGGGAACCTTGGAAGGTATTACCCCTTCCGCAAGATGTTTCCCTTTGTCCAGTTTCAACCTTACGAGCCTTTCTATCCAGGACCTCCTCTTCCTCATCGGGGCCCTCTTTAGGAGGGAAAAAGGTGGCTACTTTATCCACTAAAGGCATCAGGCAACAAATCCTGTACTTTATCAAACAAGCCAATCCTGACTCCTTTCCAAAAGCACATGATGTCAGGGCAGTAGCCACCTCAATTAATTACTTCCAGCATATGAATTTTGATGATTTAAAGAAGTATACCGGATGGAAATCGCCGACAGTGTTCAAACGTCACTACCTTAAGTCCTTGGAAGCTCTGAAATTCCCAGCAGTAGCAGCGGGTAACATAGTTTCCCCTGACTCTAGTTTGATTATATAGTGTCCCTTTTGTCTGGTTAGGGACACACACAGCTGATTACCATACTATCTCATAGATGTTATCCCCTTATTTTTTATGCTAGGGATACATCATATTACAATGGTTACGGGTTTTGTATATTAAGTCATATACATTCCTGAGATATATATTTTTGTGATTGATCAAATATTTATGTAACTTTATATTAATTGCTATTTCTATTTTGATACATGTTGTTACACAGATTTATTATGATAGGTAATCATTTTACCTATTTGTATATATGTAAATTACCTTATATTATTAACATAATTAGTTTTAAGGGTAATTTAAGCATAATTCTGATTTTGTTTTACTGTGTATTTGTATCTTTTTAGCAATTATATTCATTCATTTATTTGTATCTTTATTTGAGACCTATTCTGTTTACTTTCTTTACAATCTTGTGCTGTTTCTCTGGTACGATTTCGCGCAAGCGACACGAGCTGAGCCCAGAAAAAGGATTTTGACGTAAGGAAAAATCTATTTCTGGGCGATTGGCTCGTGTCGCCAGCGAAATTACCCCCCCTCCCACCCGTCCCTTCGCTCAAGATTGTCTGCTAACTTCAGGAATGGCCACCAGAGGCGCAGCAGTCGCAAGCATGGATGGAGTAGTAGTAGTACGAGCTGCTCTCTCTGTGGGACGGCTCCCCTCTTGGAGGGTTTTGTAGTGGGAGATTTCTATTGGCATTTGGCTCGTGGTAGTGGTCTCACTCGCCTAGTGTTCATACCGACACCCTCCTAGAGGGTGGAGCGAGTCAGTTATACTGACCTTTTTCTTTATTTTATTTATTCTCTGGTATGTGTTTAGTACATTTACCCTAGAAATAATAGATTAAAGGATATTTCGCTGGCGACACGAGCCAATCGCCCAGAAATAGATTTTTCCTTACGTCAAAATCCTTTTTCCTTACTTCACTGATTGGTCAAATGTGCTTTAAACAGAGTATTACATACTCTTTAAGGATATCCATTTTATAAATAACTTTTATCAATTTGAACACTGTGCTTACAAAGCATCTGCTGGCTTCCTGTGGATTAGACTAAAAAATAACTAGCCTAAATCATTTAGATGTTGCCTATACTGCATTAATAACCATAGTTTTATAAGTCAATCCAGAAATAATTTATTGCTAGAATCTATTGTGCTAGCGATAGTTAACCATACTTTTAGCATTGAATCTGCATATTGAGAACATTTAGGAGGAATAGGCTATTCCTTCCATGCAAACAAAACCGTGACTTCAGGTTTACCGTCTCTACTTATTACATTACTAAATCTCTGGTGGCAAGATGAAGAGATGCCAGCAAATGTGCTCATGTGATAGCGCCTTAAGAGTACATACTTCTATATTTTAACTAATTCTCTATGTCACAATTATAAGATTAGGAAAAGGAACCATCACCTAAAGATTCTGTATTTAGATATCTATCCATAAAAATTCTATAAGCATCTGTACTTCACTCTTAGAAACATTAGATTAAATCTCGAACCTACAAGCCATGAGCATACTACTGTATATGAGATGATTAGAGATGAATATGCCTCAAATGACTGGTTACCTGGATGATGATGACACAGCCACTGGAATACTAGATGCTGATGGAGCTCTGGTCATGCTGCTCGACCTGTTAGTTCATATTTTAAAGAGAAGCTTTGGCAAATCAGAAAAAGCAAACATAAAATTTTTATCTTTTTTATTTCTTCATTACTCATGCAAACTGATGTTAGTAAAGTATGTTGGTGATTATGGTAATAGCTTTACATTAATGTCAATGGTGTCATGCATAGAAACAATTTCACATTTTCAGTACAGTATGTACTCAAGATTGAGACAGACTGACAACTTGTCCCTAAAATGTGGCCACTAAATGAGCCAGAATTAACAACTTTCTGTGAAGTCCAAAATGACGGTAATTAACTAATATGCATATCGTTAAAAGGTTCCTTTTCCCCTATACTACCTGGTTTATATTCCTACTCACAAAGTGTTCACCTCTAAAACTAGAAAATTCTAAAACGAATCATCTTACAAAGAACATTTCTCCCACAAAGTTACTGTACAAAATGAAGCAAACTGCTATAAAATCAAACCTGTGTTTCTGTCAACTTTGCAATAATTTAACTCCACCAGAGCTAAGATTCATAAATGTAACAACTAGCCTAAGCTTATATTCACATACATAAACCTACTAAAAATTTTCTATTAGCCATGGTGGTATTTTCACCAATGACTCATCTCACATGACCAGCATTCTCATCCCTAGGATAAAATCTGGGATAAGTAGCAATTATTAAAACTTAATATTCAAAGCTTCAAGGACTATAACAATGACATTCAGCTTACTTTTTTTACATGGAAAAACTTAAAAAGGCTTTCAACAATGTATACTTGGAAAAGCTTACAACTGTGCAAACAAAAACTGGTGATTATCAACATAATGTCTTTTGCCACTCTGTCAAATGACAGATGTTTTATATAAAAAAAAACCTTGTATAAATTTCTGTCACTCATATAATGCACTATTTATACTGGTTACATCAGTGTTTAAAAAGCTATGCATAATCATATTTACAGTGCAACTTCAAATATTATAAAACAGCCCTCTTGTGTGCAAGGTTTCCCTAGGTTACCTAAAACTCAATATTTAAAAGTCTAATATATGCAGTATGGTATGCATCATGAAATTTTGATATAGTATTTAAAAAATATAACCTTCACTTATATTCAAACTCTATGGAAAACCTCACAATATAACTTCATAATTGGAAGCATTATTCATAATGAAACCTGTACAAACTTTTATCAACACACTAGATTCATTAATAAAGAAAATGGTAAACTACTCCCCTCACCTAGATGAGACAGAGATGGCACGTGTGCTTGTACCGTTGACAGTGCCTGTGGAGGACTTGACAGGGGCAGAGGCCTGAAGAGAATAAAGGAGCCCCAGGGTTATATTAAAGCCAAAACCAATGCAGTCTTCATCACATACTCCTCAGTTAGATTTCAGTACTGACCAAGTACAGATATTACAAAATTAAGAATTCCAATAGGGATGGAAGGTATTGTATATGTCTAACTGATTTACTAACACCAAAATGTTATGTAAATTTGGTATATTAATATCCCACAGTACTTCATTCACTGTTATAATGATAAAATCTCACTTGCTCAGATTGAAACAGCTGTAAAGAACTAGAAATCTGAATGGTTATGTCAGGTAAAAAAAAAGGGGGGGGTTATTTTCCAAGTGTGTCAACCTTTGAAAAGTGAATTATTATTAAATTTTACTGGACAATATGACACACACAAACTTTCACAGCCCGTTTGAATGTCTTCCATAATATTTAGATGAAAAACTGTAAACCAGACTTTGTGAATTCCTTCCTACAATGAAACTTTTGTAATAGAACAACTTTACTCAGTGATTCAAGTCTAATGGTGAATGCAGATTGTTTTCGATGTTTGCTAATAGTATAGGTACAATCTTAATTAGGATTCACTTGAAATACAGAAAGTTTTAGTCCTGAAAGTATATTAAGATCTCAAATTAAACTCTCATGCTGAAATAAAAGAGAGCAGCTGGTTAATGTTAGGACTCTGAAAATGTTTAATGATAAAAAATACATAATTAAACATTAAAAACTCCCATAGTGGTGTTCACGTCCTAACCTTCCCTATACATACATGGAAACAACATGCAGTTAGCTAGAAAGTGCTCGTGAATTTTGATGAACATGCTAAAGTACTTTATTACAGTACTCAACATGAAGACACCAGTAATATAAATAAATAAACGTGTGGGCACCAGTAATATAAATAAAAAAAGGCTTTATGTCAGAAACGAAGACAAAAACTACCTTTCTAAGTGAAGATGACCGCTGGACTCCAGAAGACTGACTAGATGATGTGAGTGTGCGACCTGTGAATGATGGAGTGCGTTTCATTGGCGTCCTCCCTCCATCATAAGAGTCTAAGGACACTTCCGAGCCTGCGCGACTTGGTGGGCGAGAACCAGGTCTAGAGCCAGGTCTAGAACCAGGTCCACAAGATGGAGGACGGCTACCTCCTCTACTACCAGGCTGACTGTCAGCTGAAAGATTGAACTATTTTCAATTTCATAATTTCCACAACCATTTTTAATTATTGATGTATAACACCTTCCACACTATTTTTCTTTATTTAAAAACTTAACTTCATTGTTATAAAAAAAATTTCTGTAGTGCTCTATTATTCTTTCATGCCAAGAGAATCCATATTAGGGTGAATGCTCCACCCTATGCCTGTCCACACTAAGAAACATTTTTTGCAAACAAAGTTTGCAAACAGTTTCCATGTTGGCAAGCAATGCTTCCTGTCCAGACCTCACTTGTTGTCAGGATGTTTGTTGGTGCAGTAGCCTCTGTATTCTACTTGGCTACATTAATGCACTCGAGGTAGGATAAGAGAAAGAAAAAAAAGGGGGAGGGAGATTTTAGAAAATGGAGCGCGTCATGCTGACTTGCTTCGGGCAGAATTGAAAATAAATAAATACGTACATACATAGACATACATATACATACACACGCGCACACACATATATATTATATAAAAATATATAAATATTATATGTATATATATATATATATATATAGTATATGTATGTATGTATGTATATATATGTATGTATGTCTCTCTCTCTCTCTCTCTCTCTCTCTCTCTCTCTCTCTCTCTCTCTCTCTCTCTCTCTCTCTCTCTCTCTCTCTATATATATATATATATATATATATATATATATATATATATATATATATATATATATATATATATATATATATATATATATATATATATATATATTATATATATATATATATATATATATATATATATATATATATATATATATATATATATATATATATATATACACACACACACACACACACACATATATATAATATATATCGAGCTACAAATGTCCTTTAATATCTAATTCGCTCTACCGCAGAATTAATACATTTTCATACATGTTTAACCGAAGAGGAATTTTTTTTAGGCGATGATAGATTTGCCGGCAGACGGGCACAAACCATCGACACCTTCAAATCCAGGACGACAGTTCCCATTATCTGTGCCATAACATATCTGACAGAGGTGCCATAATGGTGCTTATGACGCCGATAACTGGTTATCGTTGTCATATGCGCTATTATGACGACATAAATCGCAGAGTTTCAGTTAATGGCGGTTTTCACTTATCGGCAACCCCTTTGGAACAGAACCCCCACCCTTTGAAAACCGGGAACTGCCTGTACAGTGTACATGTGCATATATACATATAATCATATACTTATATTGTACATGTGTATATACACATATACACACAAACACTGTTTTCCATTCTGGATGGGAAACAAATGTTTGCAAAAAGTGTTTGCAAACAATGTTTGTACACATTCCCTTGTGTGGACAGGCCTTCATAAAATGTAGTATATGCTTTTCAGAATACAACCAAAAGAAAATGATATTGTTAAGATACAATAAAGTTTTGTACATACTTACCTGGCAGATATATACTTAGCTATAGACTCGGTCGTCCCGACAGAATTTCAAAACTCGCGGCACACGCGACAGGTAGGTCAGGTGATCCACCATTCCCGCCGCTGGGTGGCGGGGTCTGGAACTATTCCCGTTTTCTAAGCCATAATTTCTCTTACTCTCCTGAGGGGAGGCTGGGTGGGCCATTAATCGTATATATCTGCCAGGTAAGTATGTACAAAACTTTATTGTATCTTAACAATATCATTTTTGTACAAGTAACTTACCCAGCAGATATACTTAGCTGATTGGCACCCTTGGTGGCGGGCAAGAGACAGCTAAAAACAAAATAATACTTAACTAAATACATTAAAAAAACAGGGAAAAAACAACCTATGTTCTTGGATAACATAATCCATAGTTCCTACCTTATTGGGCTGAAGACTTCATGACTACGTGTCGATGAGTCTGCTTGCCTCAAGAGTTTCAACGAGGAATGAACCTATGGTTGAATAACTCTTTGGATCGTGTCAATGGGGGCTAGCCCGCTTACGCGACAGAGCCTATACTGGATCTTACCAATGGGGGCTGACCCACTTACATGGTAGAGCCTTGACCTTTTGTCATATCAATGGAGACTCGCCCTCTTACATGACAGAGTTAAGGTTATTAAACAAATCACAAAGAGCACTGAAGCCAATCCCGATCACCTGACCATGTTAGTCTTGTTACAATCTATGAATTGTAAGAGGGTCCCTATTCCCTCTGACAATTAACCAATAAAAAACAACCACCAATAAACATTAATTTAAGCCTTAAACTAAATAGGAAGGATTAGCCTCAGCCCCTTCTCCCAGCACTGAATTCGCCGAAACATACGCTCCCAGAGCAAAGCACTTTTCGTACGAAATTTTAACATCTCTTAGGTAATTCGAGGCGAACACCGAATTACATCTCCAAAATGTCGACTCTATAAGAGCCTGAAGCGACCATGTTTTGTGAAATGCCATCGACGTAGCTATGGCTCTCACTTCATGAGCTCTCACTCTGAGAACCTTGAAATGCTCTTCTTCGCATTTAAGGTGAGCTTCCCTTATTACATCTTTTATGAAGAATGTAAGGGCGTTCTTAGAAATCGCTCTTTTCGGATCTCTTACAGAGCACCAAAGACTTTTTTCTGTACCTTTCAGCAACTTCTTCTTCTCCAGGTAGAACTTGAGTGCCCTGACTGGACACAAAGTCCTTTCTAGTTCTCTCCCTGTTAATGAAGATATTCCTTTTATCTCAAAGCTTCTTGGCCAAGGCTTTGAGGGATTTTCATTTTTCGCTAGAAAAAATGGTTGAAAGGAGCAAATCGCTGAATCTTTCTTAAACCCCACTTTACCTTCCAAGCTTGCAACTCGCTCACTCTCTTGGCTGTTGCTAACGCAAAAAGGATAAAGACTTTCTTGTTAAGTCCCTAAACGAAGCTGCGTGAGACGGTACGAATTTTTCCGACATTAGGAACTTGAGGACCACATCCAAGTTCCAGCTAGGCTTCTTGATTACATGTTCTTTCGTGGTCTCAAAAGACCTTACGTATAAGGTCATGAAGATCTTTATTGTTTGTCAGATCTATTCCTCTATGTCGAAAAACGGAGGCCAGCATACTTCTGTAACCCTTCACTGTTGAAACTGCCAGGTTACAGTCTTTTCTCAAATATAGGAGAAAATCTGCGATTTCAGTTACAGAGGTACTGGAGGAGGATATTTTCTTTTCCCTACACCATCTTCTAAACAACTCCCACTTCGACTGATATACTTTAGAAGTGGAGACTCTTCTGGCTCTTGCAATAGCCTTCGCCACTTCTCGTGAAAAGCCCCTTGCTCTGACAAGTCCTTCGACAGTCTGAAGGCGGTCAGACTTAGAGCGGGGAGGTTTTTGTGTTGAAACCTGTCGAAGTGGGGTTGTTTGAGAAGATCGTTCCTTAGTGGAAGCGATCTTGGAAAATCCACTAACCACTCCAGCACCTCTGTGAACCAATCGAGAGCCGGCCAAAAGGGAGCGATGAGGGTCATTCTTGTTCCTTCCGAGCAAGCGAACTTCCTCAACACTTCTCCTACTATCTTGAAAGGAGGGAAGGCGTACGCGTCCAAGCCCGTCCAATCTAGCAGAAAGCTGTCTACTGCTACTGCTTGAGGATCCGAGATTGGGGAGCAATAGGTTTCTAATCTGTGGTTCTTGTTGGTCGCGAACAGGTCTATATTGGGCCTTCCCCACAGATGCCACAGTTGTTGGCAAATCTGAGGATTGAGAGTCCATTCCGTGGGTAGGACTTGATCTTTTCTGCTTAGCAGATCTGCCCGGACATTTTTCTCTCCCTGTACAAACCTTGTGAGGAAGAGATCTTCCTTTCCTGTGCCAAATCAGCAGATCCTTTGCTGATTCGTACAGGGAAAAGGAATGCGTCCCCCCTTGCTTCTTTATATAAGCGAGGGCTGTTGTGTTGTCCGAGTGAATCTGAATCCCCAGACCTGAGACCTGTTCCTCGAAATGAACCAAGCTAGATGAATGGCAGTTAGCTCTTTCTTGTTGATGTGCCAGGACACTTGTTCTCCTTCCCAAATGCCTGACACTTCTTGCGAACCTAGGGTCGCTCCCCACCCTGAATCTGAGGCGTCTGCAAACAACGCTAGGCGCGGGTTCTGTAAGCGAAGGGAGATTCCTTTGCTTAGTTTCTGTGGATCTAACCACCAACGGATATTCTCCTTGATCCGTTTCGAGATTGGAAAAGTCTCTCCCAGATGTTGACTTCCAATCCCACTTCTCCTTCAGATAAAATTGAAGGGGTCGTAGGTGAAGTCTTCCTAAGGGGGAAACGAACTGTTCCATCGAGGAGAGGGTCCCCAGCAAGCTCATCCATTCCCTCGCGGAACAATGTTCTTTCCTTAAGAAGACTGACACCTTTTCTAGGCAGCGTTCTCTCCTTTCCTGTGAAGGATACGCTAGAAAATCCCGAGAATCCATCTGAATCCCCAGATAGACAATACTTTGCTGGGGAGTCAGCATGGATTTCTCGTGATTTACTAAAAGTCCTAAGGACTTTGTCAACTTTAGAGTCACTAAAAGGTCCTCCAGACATTTTTTCTCCGATTGGGCTCTTATTAGCCAATCGTCCAGATATAACGAGATCCTGATCCCTTCCAGATGTAGCCAATAAGCTACATTCTTCATGATGTCCGTAAAGACTTGAGGGGCAGTCGAAAGTCCGAAGCACATCGCTCGGAACTGGAACACTTTCCCTTGGAACATGAACCTCAGATATTTCCTTGCTGCCGGATGAATTGGCACATGGAAATACGCATCCTGAAGGTCCAGGGACACCATCCAGTCCCTGGACGAAGAGCAGATAGAACAGAGGAAGACGTCTCCATTGAAAATTTCTTCTTCAAGACAAAGAAATTCAGGGCACTGACGTCTAGAACTGGTCTCCATCCCCCCGAATTGCTTTCGGTACCAGAAATAGCCGAATTGTAGAATCCTGGGGACTGGAGATCTTGAACCAGTTCTACCGCTTCCTTGGAAATCATCTGTTCCACTGCTTGCAAACTAGCAAGCTTTCGGACCGGATCCGAGTATCTGGCGGTTAACTCCCTTGGAGTTGTCGTCAAGGGAGGATTTTCCCTGAAGGGGATTAAGTATCCTTTTTTCAGGATAGAGAGGGACCAGGAGTCCGCTCCCTTCCGCGCCCAGACTTTGGCAAAGTGGAGTAGCCTGGCGCCTACTTTCGTCTGGAGGACTTGCTGTTCATCTAGACTTCCCGAAGGACCTTCTAGATGGTCTACTCTTTCTCTCTGGTCTTCGACCTCTAAGAGGGGTTTCTAGAAGAGGAGCCCCTCGAAATGGGCTGAACAAAAGAGGGTCTCTCTTTCTTCTCTATCGGCACTGCCGGCCTAAACTTCTTGGCTGAGTGCGTGAGGAGATCTTGAGTTGCCTTCTCCGTAAGAGATTTCGAAACCTCTCTAACCGTCTCTTGTGGAAAAAGGTGCGGGGATAAAGGAGCAAAAGAAGAGATGTCCTTTGCAAGGGTGATACTGCTCTTGCTAAGAACGAGCTAAAGACAGATCTCTTCTTCAAAACTCCCGTTCCAAAAAGAGAGGCAACTTCCACAGAACCGTCCATGACCGCTCTGTCCAGGCAAGCCAGGACGCTCGAAAGTTCCTCCATGGAAACAAAGTCCGTGTCCTGAGCTCTCTTCGCTAATGCTCCTAACGCCCAGTCCATAAAATTGAAGACTTCTAGGGTTTTAAAGAGGCCCTTTAGAAGGTGGTCCAGCTCACACATGCCCCAAGTCGCCTTAGCAGACAGCAACGACTTCCTCCTAGAAGAGTCCACTAAGGACGCAAAATCCGCATCCGCGGAAGAAGGCAGACCTAACCCCATCGGCTCTTTGGTCTCGTACCACATTTCCTGTTTGCCTGTTAACTTGGAAGGAGGGCAGGAAATAACTGTCTTGCCCGCTTCATTCTGGAAGTCAACCACTCTGAAAAAGTTTTCAATGCCTTTTTCATACAAAGAGCGGGGCGCATCTTAACGAAGGAAGACGATTTGAGAGCTTTAGTGCTGGACATCAACGATCCTGGTGAAGGAGGGTCCGCAGGATGAAGGGAGTCTCCGAACTCCTTTAGCAGCAAAAGAGAAAGTCTCTTGTAGTCCGAAACTGCTACATCTACAGGCTCTTCGTCTTCCGATACCTGGTCCAACTGATCTACAGAAGGAGATCGTTTTGGAGTGATCTGGCTCTTCCCGGGAGAAGAACTCCTTTCCCGAGAAGGGGTGAGCGCGGAACATTAGCACTCCTATACGAAGAGTGAGGCTCCTGTCTGTCGGCAACACTCTTGTGCCTACTAGACTCTTGTTGTCTAGGTTCGCCGGGTTCGTGGCGCTTGCTAGGCTCCTGGCGTCCTGATTCAGGGTGCTTGAAAAGATCCCCGCGTCCTGATTCCTGACGCTTAACAGGCTCTTGGCGCCCTAACACTTGACGCCTAACGTACTCCTGGCGTCCTGTTTTCTGGCGTCCTAACTCCTGGCGCCCTGACTCCTGACGCCCTGACTCCTGGCGCCCTGACTCCTGGCGCCCTGACTCCTGGCGCCCTGACTCCTGGCGCCCTGACTCCTGGCGCCCTGACTCATGGCGGTCCGGCTCATAGCGTCCTGATTCCTGCCTTCTAGCAGAATCCTGACGTCCTGAATCCAGCGTTCTAAGAGGCTCTTGACGTTCTTTCTTGCGTCTTGCTGCCTCTTTGCGCCTGTCTGCTCCTGGTCCTGAAGACCCAAGGGATCCTGATACCTAAAATCGGTTTTCCGGTTCCTTGTAGCTAAACCGATCGAGACTTCTGCTCGATGCGCTGAGTCTAAGAGGACGCTTCGGGGAAGCCAGCCTATAGGGCGAAAGGGCTCTTCTCTCAGGAGAACAACTCCTATCCGACGAGTCCCTTGACGAAGGCGATAAACGCCCTGGAGATCGTGAGAGTTCTCTCCTATACGACGAAGGACGCTTAGAGGGACGCTTAGAGGAACTCTTAACAGGGAGCGAGACATCCTTCCTCCTTGTAGAGTCCTTAGCAAAAGAGCCTACGAGCGACGCTAACTGCTCTTGCAGATTAACCAAAAACTTCTTGGTCGGATCCTGAAGAGCAGGCTCCTCTTGCCTAGTCCTCTTAGGTCCCGAAGGCCAATCCTCGGGAAAACGCTCTGGGCTGGAGTCAGCAGCGTCTCCTTTAGGCGCCTTCCAGGCTCTCTTCAAAGGGCGCGAACGGGAGGTCGAACTCCATCCTCGTTTAGGAGAGGAAGAGTCTGAGGCCGAAAAAACACTCCTTTAGGACGCCTTTTCTGCGGCAATCCGAGGCAGCCTGGGACTTAACAACAGGATCTGCCGAAGGGACGCCTGACCGTTGGGGATGTTCTGCATCCTCCCTGCGGCTTTCGACATTCCTCCTCCCTGGTCCTGGGAGGTTGGAAGAGGTCTAGGCCTAGGAGCAATGAGGAACCGGTCAGACGCCCCCTCCACTGCACTGGGGACACTGCACAAGTCACTATCACCACTCTTACCTTGGTTTAGAGCTCGTAGTTGAGCTTGAAGTTTCTTAATTGAAGCTTTTACATTTTCCCTCTCTGATGAAGAATCTTTGGATTCAGAACAGGGAGAAGCAGCTGAGGCTAAGGGAAAATTGTTAGATGGAGAGTTAATTTCTTGTTCTAAGGAGCAAGATCTACTAGATGACCTAGCTGAAGCCTTCCTCACTCTATCTCTCTCAAGCTTCCTAACATATGAAGATAATTCCTTCCATTCAAGCTCCGTAAGGTTCTCGCATTCCACACAGGGTGTTAATAAAAGAACATTCATTCTCCCTGCATTTAGCGCAAATACTATGCGGATCTAATGCCGATTTAGGCAGCCTAACCTTACAGTCTTCCCTACTGCAAACTCTAAACATAGGTGAAGCCTTAGCGTCAGACATCGTGAAAGAGTAGTCAAAACCAAAGTCGAAAAACAGTCCACAATAAGCGTATGCCAAGCCAGAGAAAAAACAGAATACGTCACCAAAAAACCAATCCAAATTCTCGGCAAACGAGTTGAAATCCAAGATGGAGGAACGAACAATAGGTGTTGTCCGTTCAACCGACAGAGAAATTATGACTTAGAAACGGGAATAGTTCCAGACCCCGCCACCCAGCGGCGGGAATGGTGGATCACCTGACCTACCTGTCGCGTGTGCCGCGAGTTTTGAAATTCTGTCGGGACGACCGAGTCTATAGCTAAGTATATATCTGCTGGGGTAAGTTACTTGTACAAAAATCATATAAAGGCAAATATAAAAAAATTTGAAGACATTGCAAAAGAAAAGTTCATTAACCAAGTAGGCATACATTGATCTTTTATACTTCCATATTATTACAAAGATTAAGATGTTTTCAAATCCCAGACCTCCAACTAGGATCAGTAGTCCCTCCCCAACCCCACACACCACCAAATGTTTCTCCTTCCAAAAGGTTACATGCTCACCTATCTCCCAAATATTTAGTCAAGTGTTGCCAATATCAAGTCCCAACTCGGCAGTATAATTTTCATAAAAATGCACTCACAACATTTTGTAATAATCCTGCCATCTAACTAAGTTTCACAACTGATTGGATGTAAATATGGAATTCTATAAAAAGGCTTAACAGACAAGAATTCATTAACAAAGTTAGTAACCTATATAGTTAAAAGCAGCCTACTGAACATTAAACAATGTAACAATCATGCTGGTTTCCAGCATTACAAGTTTCAATTTGCTGAGTATGTCATTGCACAATTTAAAGATTTAACAATTGAATAAGTATGTTAAACTGATAAAAGCATTCAAGATATATAATTAGCATTTATATAGCGTTACCGACACCTTTTATTTAGGTGAGCGAGTCAGAGACTCCTGACATGTCCAATTTAGCAGTTCTCTGGTATCATAGCAATATTTTACTAGAAATAGTGCTAAAGAGGACACATTTCACTGGGCGACACGGCTTCCTCGCCCAGAAATAGATTTTTCCTACGTCAAAATCCCTTTTTTAAGCCCTTCCCTAGAAAAAGACCAATAAAACTATGAAATCTGAACATCAATTTCAACAGATTCTTTCACAACAATGTGTATCCCTAAGGCTCTTCCATCTAGCTGCCCAACTTCACTTTAATCTTCATTCAGTTTCCATTCCCTATTAGGAGCAAATCCATCATGTTAAGTCAACAAATACACCATTTAAAAATCAAAGTACAACAAGAGGAATAACTTCTTCATTCCAAAAAGTGATTAGATAGTAAAATAGCACAAAAATGAAATACCTGAGGTATTGAAAGATGAACGGGATGTAACAGGAGCGGAAGCCTTCCGTTTTCCACTGAGATGGAATGATGAAGAACCACCTTCTTCAGCAAACGAGGAATCAGGCGTGCCTGCACTGAATGAAGCACGGCCCATAGCAGAACTCTTGGCTGTTCTTTCCCGAACCTAATGACCAACAACTTGTCAAAACCTCAAAATTACACAATTGGGAAATCTTAACTTAAGGATGATATTAATTTTCTAAATAATATGTACTGACAAGCTTAAATAATTACTGTACTCACAACTGCAAATGGTATTGCAAAAATTAATCTAAGGAAATTTATGCCCTACTATTTTATCTCTTAAATACTACAATGTCTTCTCATTTTAGTATTCAAAAACAATTCAGATAAAAATGGCTGTAATATACTATGCTGAAATATGGTGAGATCCATTGTAGAGAAAAACACAATGCTGAACTGTACTTACCATCTGTTGATAAGCCACCATCATTTGTGAATAGAGAGAGTCAGATCCCGGAATAGGAGCTTGTGTGTGATAAGACAAACCACATGAACAATCTCCACAGGACTTTCAATATCTTGGAACTTAAATTTAGACACCAAAGAAATAAAACCAGGAAATCCTTACATCTGATACATTTCAAACTCGGGAATCAATCAGCTGTTATGCCCAACAATAGGCTAGAATAGGGTCTAAATTGTTTAATACACAAGTTGTTTGTGGCCATGCCAAACAATAAACAGCTTCTCAGCAAGTAGATATAAAAGTTTAAAGCTCATAACCTAGTGGATGGACTACAGGGGATGGGCAGATAATTTAGTGCAAGAGTCAACCAAGAATACCATTCCTGTATTGTTAGTAAAGTGAATTCTATGTTAAGAGATGCAGGGAAATAATGCATACATATTCAAAGAGCCACTTTCATAAACAACTAAAGCCCAATTCACATGTACCATATATAGTAAACTGCTAGTTACTGACACAAGTAAATATCAAATTGTCTGAATTTGATATTAACAGCTTTCATTCAGAAGTGTCAGTTTACATAAAAGAAAGAAAGCACTTGAAACCAAATGAGCAAACCTACATCTTGAGAACACCAAGTATGTCAAATCTAGCACAGCCTACATTTTGCACACACTCTGCCTGGTGGGCCCCTACCATGGATGAACTTGTGGAGGAGTCTGATCTGTGGAACACGGCACCCACAGAATGCCCCATTCGAATTGTGCACAGAGTGGCACTGGGGGATCCATCACATTCACTTTGGCGAATTTGCTCAAAGAGGGGCAGCAATTCAGCCATAACAAAATGAGCTGCAATAAACAGTGCTTTCAACAACAAATGCAACAACTTGTGATAATATATTAGTAATATCATGGCTTTGTAAGAAGTTATGTTGTAGCACTAAAATACAATGTACAAAAAAAGAGCTTGTAGCACATGCTATTTAACTCTCTTACTTGTGTAAACAAATTTCAATGCAAAAGAAATTCACAGTAGAATTATGTACAAGAGTTTACACTTATAAAATCTCAAAATCATTATGGAAATTCCCTATTGAACCAAATTACCTCTCCATAGTACTGCTTAAACCATATACATACACTGTAGTAAAATAATAATGCAAGAAACACTAAAAACAAAACGAATGACTCAAACAGAGCAGCATATCAGAAAGAAGTTTGTAGTATATGCAGTTTAAAGATGAAAAGAATTAGTACATAGAATTTTATTTTCTAAAGAATTTATTTCAAATGAATCCTACTCTTTAACTTCACTAAATTTCAGTAAGAAATATTTATTTGGGTATTAGGAAAGGAAGTAAAAAAAAGCACTCAAACAAAATATATAGGAAATAAACAATCATAAAAGAAGAAGCAGCAGCAAATAATAAATGAAGAACTTATAAACTATGTGGTTTGTCTTTCACTATGATCTACACTGGAAAACTTTACATACCTGTTTAAAGAAGTAGGGCATTCAAAAAGCTTCTTATTTTACAACAAAACCAGGCTCTAGCATGCAAAATAATGAAAATACAATAAGAAGCTTTGAGGGTCGCCCCAAAATCAGTCCATCCATTACAGCAGCACAATGTCTTATTGAAGTTCATGAGATTTAACATTAATTTTTCTTTTTTAACTTTTCAATATCTAAGTTTCTACGGGACTTATTTTTTTCTGAAAGTTTTACAAATTTTCTAAAACAAAACATTTCTTGCCTGATAAAAGACATGTACTACTTTTCAGAAGTACACTTTACTAAAAAAAAATCAAGAGCATTAGATAAATGAAAACTTAAAAAAGAACAAAAATAATACAAAGGAGGATGGAAAACTTGGGTAACTTAACATCCCCATTGGCAAGACATAATAAAACTAATGCACCACACTTGACTTCTCAAGAAATATAATTTTAAGTTAACTGACACAGTTTAGAAAAAAAAATACAGTAAAGTGTGGGCATTATTTTACAGGCTGCTAATAAAACAGACCTTAATAATAGGCCCGGAATTGGGCAGGGACTGCGAGCGCTGCTGGGCAGGTGCGCCAGACTGACTCGACACAGAACTGTTGGGGCTAGGCTTGGACTTGAACGGTGCCATGCTCTGGGACACGCCCTCCGCTAGGATGAACTGCTCGCGTAACTCCACGTTGGTGCGACCCTTGGCTACAATGTTGGGTTTTGATTTTCAAATCCCAAGAAGAATGACCGCCACAGGTCATCATGACACAGCCAAAATAAGGTCCACGAAGAACGTAGAGTGGCACGGCATGGGTGAATTGGCAAGGTTAAGGAAATGGGGTGTAAGGGTAGTAATAAAGGAGCAGGGTACGAGGTAGCAGCAGCAGCAGCGAGGTCAAACAATGTGACAAAGAACCCAAGGTAGTGACAAGGATGGAAAAGGGGTTGGCCAGGGTGGGAAGGGAAGGAAAAAAAAAAAAAAGAAATAATGCAAACATGTTAGCTAGTGACACTCCACTGAAAAAATAAAACTAAAATACTACTAGCCATTCATCTACAATGATAACTTAAAAAAGACAAAATAAAACACTATGTTACATAATAGCAAAGAAACATAAAAACATGCCTGAAAAACTAATACCCAAGCATGCTAAAAGAACTAAAGGAAAACAGTTTATGTGCTAACATATGTCTTTTTTCATCCCATCTATTGATAAATATAGTAACTATGTCATCACAATTCTGTAGTTATATAAATAAATAAAATTTCAGTCTCTCCCTATTGTCATTTTAACAATGAGAACATTACACACACTCCAGAACACAAAGAAAAAATATAGTACAGTATGAAACACAAATGGTCTGGGCAAGAGATTACATTACTATATATATGGTAATGAAGAAAATGATGATAATGTGAAAAAATATATGAAGCCCTGACATGATGAAAACATGCAATTTTTAGGTACTCACTCATACCACACATACAATAAGCAAATTAGAGCAACAATGCAAAAACATTTTGAGAGAGGATGAAGTAAATGTGGTGATCTAAGTAAGAAAAGTGAAACTGTTCATATCTGTGGATACCAATAATAAATGACATTTCTATATACAATTTACAGCCACCTAAACCCATTTAAGAATGAAAACTCCATTTATTTCTTTGAAATCAATTCAAATAGGGCCAGTAAATGCTCTGGTTTAAGTTAAGGTTGGTCTACTGTGTTATAGAAATCATTTACATAATCTAGTTTCTTATGCAGTGTTTCCTGAGAATCATGTTTTTATAAAATGCAAAACCATTCACAAACATTTGAGGCCAAAAAGCTGTGGAGTTATATAGTACAACATTCTGCAAAATACAAAACTGAATTGATATTAATATCCTCAAGAGAGAAAACATACTATACTTGAATCCCTTGATTATACTCCAGGTGGAGATCATAACCTTGCAAATTAAGATGCTCATCCTATTTAAGTAATGCTGTACTTATATGTAAATATGCTAAGATGTATTTTATAAATGAGATAAATATATGCCTATAAAATGTTACACAACTACCCCTCTAAAAGTGTCAAAATCGAACCTAAAATTAAATTTATATTTGTAGAAAAAAAGACCCAATTTTACATTTACTTAGCAAATGTGTATACAGAAGGTTTTCCAAACTACAGATAGAAATATGCATTTCTAGAACTGCAATGCGATCTAGTAAATCTAAGATATTTCATCACTAATGCTAAGAAAGTGATTTTGCTGTGAAAATAAAACCCAGTTAAGAGAATGGGGAACTCCATGAAATATACATGACTGTAGATTTATTCACCCAGAAAAAATTACAATGAACACCTTAATGCAGTGAAGAAACAGTAAAGCACTGCACTAGAACAGAGTTAATGCTTGCTCAAACATGAGTAACTAGAATTATTAAGGATTTTGTGACCAGTTCAAGGCGACCAAGATGTGTTGACAATGTACAGACTTGAACAAGACAAAGCTGACACTTGTCAAATGTGGAAAACACCAAGTATCTGTGCCATCAGGGTATGGCTACTTGACAGTCTGTAAACAATACACACTTCTGACCAATACACCCAGATCAATGTAAGCAACCTAACCAAAACTCTCTGACTGCAGACACAGTTACGTACTTAGAAAAATCCTATGGTAAGCCATCTTTTGAGGTGAGATCCTTCTACTCAGCCCATCACTTGTCCAATGTCTAAATATTTCTTTACTTTTACAGCATGTTTTGGTAACCTTAATCCAGCCACCCTACTCCATAAGTTACCAGCTGTAGAAGAATGCAACGCTCACTAAAATTTCAGCGCCTTTAATTCTGTTGATTACACAGATCTTGAATGCAGATTTAGAACTAACTGAGAATTTTCAGCTGCTAAATTCAGCCTAAAATCTTTGTGTTGTTATATGTACTCTGTAATGATGGCCTAAATGAGTATCATATTGCCAGAGGTTTAACATTAGGGATAAGTAAGTATCTGGCCAGAATTAGCTAACATTTTTTCACCAGCTTCTTCTGTACAAGATTATGTTTCATGACCATCAAAGAGTTTCTCTCTCAAGGAAAATCTCAGGAAACCTAGCAATGTCTTTGTTCTCCTCATTGCTGATTTCCACTTACTATACTGTATCAAAGTTTAGACACATTGAAGCTGCATTTTCATGCAGAAATTTTATAGTTTGCAAAAAGGAAAGTGACAAGCCTCACACTAATCAACAGAAATATAAATTCCTTGGTAATTACTAATCAAGCAAGTGGCTTCTTTTACATATAATATGTATGAGGGAATTGGTGGGATCCAGGAGAGTTGATGGGAAGAATTGGTGAGTTTCACTTGCACACCATCTAAAACAATAGAAGTTGAAAGGGGAAGGACAATAGTAAAGCAGCTACTTTAAAGAATAAATTCCTGAGTTGAAGGGGTTATGAAAATGACAAAACGTAGAGGTACTTTAAGAGTACGTAAATGCTTGTCATCACCTTTTCACTCTTTTCTAAAGAGCATTATCATTTTCTCAAAGAAAGTTTGCTTATGTAGTGTTACTTTCTTCCACGACACTGACTGGCAGTAAATGTAAAGGAAATGTTGGTATTCCAAGCTTAATACAGAATGATTGTACAGGCAGTACCAGGTTATCGGTGAACTTGGTTGATGGTGATCCAGTTTTACAGTGCTTGTCTAGCACCATAAAATCAGTGATTTTTGACGCCATCATGCGCCAAGTTCCAATTATCGGCACCAAGTGCCATAAATAGCCGAGTTTCAGTTAATAGCGATGTTTGCTTATCATCAAGCCCATTGAAATGGACCCCTGCCCATAACCAGGGACTGCCTGTACTTCTATAAGTCAACTAAATGGAAATTCCTCTAGACCCTGGCAAGGAAAAATGCTAAAAAAGCATAAGGTAATAGACATGCTTGAGAGAAGAATTAAGTCTGCCCATAAATGTGCCCATAAATGCATGAACAAGGCACTGAAAACAAAATATTCACAAAAATTCACTTTGCACTACAGTATAACAAGTCACTACTGCACAGTACCAAAGGTGATGAAACCTGGTTTACAAGAAAGCATTGCAACTACTACTTTTATAATCTTGCTTTTCTTCCCTGAATACCTTCAATGAACAATGCCTTATGCAAAATACAGTGAAGACCCATATTCGCGTTCTCAAGATTTATGGACTTGGCTATTCACAGATTTCTCTATAGAACATATCTACACATTATTCGCGTAAAATTTGCCTATCTGCAGCATTTTGCACTGAGAAATATTCCCTAAATATTGCATCTTTATATCAATTTCATAACTAAATGCACTTTTTGATAAAACTATTAAAATATTCAGGTATAACCTTTATAAAGGGGTTTTCTTGTTTTTGGACTATCAAAATAGGCAATTCTAAGTTTTTTCGTGGGGTTTTAAGTATTCGTGGATTTTAGCTATGGGGTGTTTGGAACTCATACCCGGCGAATGCGGAAGGGAGGGTTCACTGTACTGATATATCTCTGGAATAAACTTTTCCAAGTCCAAGCATTTGTTGAAAAATGATGTTCTAATAATCTAAACTCTATGAAAATCACTGAACAAAACTAAAAAGATTCTGATTACTGAATATGGCAAGGTAAATATACAAGAGAAACAACACCTATTACCTAGAAAATAATATCCATTTGTAAACTTTTGCAAACTGTCAAATGGAACCAAAACTGATGAACACGATGCTTCTGTTTTGTTGTAAATGTCTCACTGAGGACAAGCACTGCTACATATAGCCACAGTCTAGCAAATAAGCTAACCCCTAAAAAACTTCCCAAAAACCACTTTTCTAACACAAACTGCATTTCTAAGATATAATATAAATTTATCAGTCACTTGTGTATTGATACTCTAATCAAACTTTTGTGAAGTATAATATAGCAGAAGACATTCTAAAATAATAGATTTACAATAACCAAAGCCTTCCTACAAAAATTGCATTTTCTAGTTCTTGGAACCTAAAGTGATAACACAGGCACATCATTGTTCCCTGAACTACGAAGTACTTTAATTTCTTTCTGGCATGTTACTTAAAGTAACTAAATTTATAATTCTAAGGCTACATCAATTCTGCTAGCAGCCAACTTGTGTACATAAAACCATGATCAGACAGGAAAAAATTAACACTGCATATAGCTTGTGATATACCCAAAGTTTTCTACTCTAATATATACAGTACAGCAGAGACCAAAGAATATCAAGGGCATCCCTTATTTGAATAACTTTTAAGATTACTTTTGGGGAATTCAGCCAAGCTTGTATCTACACTAGTATATTTTGAAAATTTAGTCCCCTCTATCCATCATAAAAGCCTAATTTCAAACTAAAATTTCAATGATTGAGCATTACTCATATGCTACAATTTCCTTGAGAACCAGATATTAAAAGAGTGAACCTTACAGGAGCTACGGCAGGACCCTGCTGAAGATGACTTTCCTCTGAGTGGACACCCATGCTCATGAAGTTCCAATTCTCCAACCTGCTCTAACTCAGGTATAGATGGACATACTACAAATGGCCAAGCAATCCCCATAAATCAGGGTAATCAGTGTTGTCATTTTCAGATGTTTAGTGTATGTATGTATGTATATGTATGTACAGAGTATTTTGGAAAAAGGATTAGGACGTGAGGAAAAAATTGGAAGCAGGGATGCCATGTAGTATTATAAATTAGCATTACATATTAAATGTAGTGCAAGAAAAAATATTTGTATGTACCAGCATAAATGTACATTCAGTGCAAAATCCAAGCCCCAAAACATTGCAGAGGAAGCAAAGTTATTGAAAGATTATGTAAGCAATATACCCAACAAAAGCATGCAAATAGAAGGGACGGTGGGGTTCAAGGGCAAGGTTAGGTAAGGTTACAAGGGTAAAAGAGGTGGGAAGGGTTGGGAAAGAGAGAAGAGATATAAGAGTTAATTGGTCAATTGCTTGGATGCACATTGTTGCAATTACTTGTTAATTTATGTTAACCATGGCAGTTGCATGTTAGATTCCTTAGTTAATCATCAACACCCAACATTTTTGCACTTAACAGTACCATATATGATTATAGGTAACAAAGTCTAACATTCATTTTTAAAAAATATACAATTAAAAGTACATTACTGAAACATGCCTGAATAATTTGCAAGAAGACAACCTTACTGAAATTGAATGATTATCAAACGAATTTTGATAGAGCAGCAGCTTCAAGCAAATTACTGAATGTAATGGCATTGGTTAGATCTACTGTAATTATTCTGAAACTCTACTAAGGCTTAATAAGCATGGTAGGCTACACTCAGGCTTGGCAAACACTACAGGTTAATATGTTAGCCACCAACTTTCTCTCACAGCTTCATATCACTATTATCATCAATGATTAAGGTCACAATCCAGAGTGTATGCAAGTACTATGCTTCACTTCAAACAAGACAATGTTTCCAAACTTATTGTCTGATCCCTCAACATTAATACTGTCAATTTCGATTCCTTATGAAATCATGTGGCTCTAGAATCACTATTTAAATGAATAAGTAAATCACTTCAATATGCAATCATCCCATCACCTGCTGACCATCTTCATTACCCTCTACTAATCAAACAATGTCAAGTACTGTATACAATCAAAATACAATGAAAATAGCAATGTAGAATCATACACACTCCAAAATACATTTAAATTTATGTCAGAAAATATTCATAACTCAAAATTAGACTTAGATTTTACGGTGGATACCAACAGAATCTGATTCAAAATGCAGTGCACTTCAAGAATTATCATGAGATCACCATTCACCACTTAAAAACCTCAGTTATTAATTTCTTTAAGGAACTTCCACTTCACTCGCATCCAACCTCAGTGTTGTATACATCAACAACACTGATGAAAAACAATCATACAGCAAAACCTATCAATTCTTCTAACAAAGAAAGGTTTAATTTGGGTTCAAGATAGAAAGCTGGACAATTAAAATGTTCACTCACCTCTGCATGGGTCATTTTTGACAAGGAACTCATCAAGAGCCACCCAGCCACCTCCTACACGAACCATAACAGTTGAGCGTAGGATGCGAACCAGACGAAGCTTTTGACTGTCTCCAAACTGTAATGTGTTAACAAAGACATAATTACAATTCACATAATTGAAATAATGCCGCTGCTATAAATGTGAAGCCTGCAAGAAATGTTCAGACATATAAAATAAAGCAAAGATCAAAAATACAATGGAAATAAAAACCTACTCTGTATTTTCCTTCTCCCACTTGGTGAACACGGAATTTCTGACGGCAAGTACACTTGGCAACTTGTTTCTGAACTTCATCATCTATTCTCTCAGCATCAGTCAAAGGCCCTTTACGTTCCCAGTCAGGCCTTAATGCAGCAATAAATTCTTGATAATCAATATAACCATCCCTATTGCGGTCAAATATATCTGCAACTGTTCCCATTTCCAGACGACTTGTTGGGAATTCTGCAGAAATAAATAATATTGATAGTTTTCACTTCAAAAACAAAAAAAGCAAGAAGAAATGTAAAAATGATGAATGCACTTCAAATCCCCATGAAACACATCCATCATGCTGGGCTACAAAATTCTTGTAAGCTGTAAATTTACACCCTCTTGTACATTTTTGTCAGAATCATAGATCTATTACTTTGGACACATACTTATTAATAATTTCTTAACCATTCAGAAACTGCAGACTATTTACTTATTTAATAAATTTACTTTAACACTAGAGAGAAAACTTGCATAGAATAAACATTCCTAATGATACATGAATATTATATTGTAGTACCTTGCTTTAGCTAACTTATCTACTTTCACAACTAAGAAAAGGATATGATTTAAAAATTCTTAAAACAAATTCCACAATAGTACGTACTATTCAATATCTCAAGAAAACAAAATACTCATCTCTGTCATACTTGTTTTGAGGATGCCATCAATGAAATCATCGCGAGGTACAGCTCCATCATTGTCAGAGTCCATCTTTCGGAACAGATCTGTCACACGAGACTTCTTGTGGTTCATGAACTTCATAAACTGTAAAGCAAAAGCAACAATTTAAACACTGGTTATAAAAACAAATACTATTGTACATTAAAATATACAACATGTACACTACTGTATATAAAGTACAGTGGACCCCCAGTATTCGCGTTCTCCAGATTCGCGGACTCGCACATTCGCGGATTCTCAGGAACGTTTCCCCGCATTATTCACGGAAAATTTGCATATTCGTGGTATTTTTCTATGAGAAATATCCAAAAATTCCTGGGTTTTTTTATCAATTTCATCACAGAATGTACTTTTTGTGATAAAACTATTAAAAAAACCAAGTGTGAAAATTTTTAGTGGGTTTTTCTTGAGTTTTAACTAACAAAATAGGCTGTTTTCAGCATTTTTATAGGGGTTCCAACTATTCTAATTATTAACGTGTGTGTGTGTGTCTGGTACGCATCCCCCACGAATACGAGGTGACCACTGTATTTACTTTTTAAAAAACGTATGCCTACCCTCTTGCGCCATTCTTCCCATGAGAAGTTTTTAAGCTTCTCAAGCTCCTGCAGATAGTTCAGCTTGTCATACAAACGGCGCATACGTTCCCATGCCATGAAGCCAACATGCTGCCACTTTTCCCACAAAGCACGGGCTTGTGGGTTTTTGATTTGCGGCTCATCTCGTACACTAGCTTTGCTGTAAAATTGGAGACCAAAATAATTAAAATTTTGTAAGCATAAAATTTAGTTCCCTTACTAACACAACCAGAAGTTTCATGATTTGACTTCTGAGTCTGCATCATCACAACAAAACTTATAATAAAACATAATGTAATTTGAAATATTTGCCATTCTGCATCATGCGATTTCTTTCAAATGGCTTCCACGAGCAAATGCTGTCATACCAAAAAATGTATATGAAAGCTGCCGGTTAGTTGAAAAATGCCATTCAGGCAGAAAGCTGAAAGAAAATAGGAGAGATTAACAATAAGATAGAGCATACAGGTCTTTGTAAATACAAAAAACACTACCAATTTAACGGGGTAACTAGAGTATTCCCTACAGCATATGTAAGAAAATAACAACAGTCTACAGTCATCATTTGAATGTTACTGCTATCAAGTAACATACAATTATGACAATTTCATTACTGTATACGTAAGTTCTAATGCTGGATTTTAGTTACCCAGCCTATGATACCTAACACAAATTGGGTCCTAGATTAAGATCATTCAAACTAAGATATGGTTAGTATCAGTGCAGTAAATAGACTGAAGTTGGTTTCTTGAAATAAAATACAGTAGCTGACAGAGGAAATGAAATACAGTGCGTTAAAGAGAACAAAAAGAAAGAATACAATCTAGTGCTATGCACAGTATGCAAGTGGTTAACATGAAGAAATGATAAAAGGTTTGGCAGCAGTCATGTTGCTGCTAACCTGCTTCTCCTTCTCCCTCCATCAGCAGGGCTACCACCATTGGTGCCAGCAGCAGCAGCTGTAGGTGCTGGCGTAGATGTAGCAAAGCGTAAATGAGATAAAGGCCATTCTCTTTCATGATCAGCTCCAGGGGATGTCTCACGAGGTGGTGTCGTTCTAATGGCAATGTTCAATATCAAGTCCAAAGTACTAAATAAGCTTATCTTTTGTAATACATATTATAGACAACTTATAATACTAAAAGAAATACATTTAGTAATTTTGACAGAACAGGAAAACAGAACTTAAAATATTTCATGACCAACATCATTCACATTAAATCATATACTGTAATATACATAATGTAAAGCAGTTTCAATCAGACTTCAAACCCCAAAAGTCAACATTAAGCCTCCTATTGGGACTGAAATGTAGTACCTGGCTCCAAACATCCATGGACGTGGATATTCACGAGTAGGTGTAATCTCACGTGCTGGTGATGTGCGGCTAAAGAAAACAAATCAAAATATTCAGTCTATTTACAATGCTTACTCAACATGATAATATACTACATTTAAGTTTTTTAAACACCCAGACTATTCAAAATGATGATAAGAATTTAATGTTTCAATAAAACTGGAACATTTGTAACTTATGTAAATTTTCTTATCAATCATTTACTAAACTGAATATCCAGTGTAAACAGCAGTCATATTATTTCTAGCAAATGAAAAGTGTACAGGTGTATATATACAAACCCGTTAATTTGCTTCATCCACTAGTTATACATCACTAAATTAATAACACTGTTTGCTGAACATCCCTCACATCAGATCAACAATTGGAAAAATTCCAAAATCTATTAAACATAATGTATAAAATCAAACATACAATAAAGTACCAGCAATGAAGTCTACAGTTTTGCTTATATGTATTCTGTACCTAACATAAAATAAATTTACAATGAAATCAGTGAACAAATTAAAAATTTGTCTGATCTATAAACAATGATAAATTCATTAACACAAAAATGCATCAAAACTCATTTTAAATCTAAAAAAATTGTGGCAGATAAAAGAATATGACTAAAAAATGCATAAAAAAGTACATTATCAAATTCCAAATACACACAAAATTATGTACTTGAAAATTATATTTTGGACATTAACATAAAATAATTTTAGGTTTTATTGTTCTCTCCACTCTATAAAGGGACATGATCATGTGGGATACTAAACAAGTAGCCATTAGTCAAGTAAAAAAAGGGACCAATTCTATTAGTCAAAACTACTAGTGCATCTCAATCCTTTTGATATGATGAATTCCATATTCTAACACTAAGCTTTATTTGTTTTGATTTGTTACCTTTATCTAACTTAAGGTCTTGTAATTGTTGCAGCTTTGGCTGCTTTATTTGCTCCAATGCCTACATGGGCAGGAGAACAACATTTTTGCCTTGTTCTTTTAAATTGTGAAGTGGAAATTTAACTAAATGTGAATGAGTAGTTTTTATCCAGCATATCTATCAGTATTTCAGTATATTCAAAGGCAAAAATCAAAATCAGGGCAAAATAACCCAAAATATACCGAACGAATAGTTTCAGTGCAATTATGATTATCCAAAAAAAATAAATGTCTAGTTACTTGCCCTAAGTAAAAGCAATTTTGGTAAGCCTGTTTGCTACAACACTGTTTAAGAGAGATAATTTACCAGTAATTTATTACCATGAAAATGGCCTGTCCAGTGATTTCACATTTTTAGTTTGTCATTAAAACTAAATATTACTACTAACATACTTTAAAAGAGCACAATTCTGTCAGCAAACTCGCAAACAATGATTCTGCTGATGACATAACTTTGAATTACACTAAGTATATGAAACTGACTGTTTCATACATAATAACAATACCAGGAGAAAATCTGCTATCAAAGTAGTGGTGGAATAGTGTCGTATAAGATACCTTGCATGTTGCCAACTACAGAGGTAGTTCCATTTCTCTTTGTAGGTATTTGAAACTTTGCAAGGTCTGTTAATGTTTAGAATTTTATAAAAAAAAAAAATAACCTACTTCCTAGTCATTGCTGCAACATTCCAGGCTCCTAAGGATTCCCCAAAAAGCACTACTGATGCATAAAAAATAAAGGTATGGTACCGAATGAAAGCTAATGCAAATGCGAACAAACACAGACCTTGTTAACTAGTTAATGATGCACAAAACATAAATTACTAATACTACTGTACACAACCCAACACCAATAATTGTGAAAACACTACTCAGATGGAACTACTACAGTAGTATTTCCATTGCTGAAAAATGAAGTGTTGTTTTCTAAATAATGTATGATTTTGCTTACAAGCAGTTACATAAGAGGCTTATTACCAAGTATGCACTGCCCAAGTGGAAAAACTACAAGAACAACTGAAACTGATGAAAATACAACGAGATTAGGGTGAAGAAAACAGGAATGGATAATAAGCTCTGTAATCATGCAGAGAAAACATTCTGGGAAAAGCTACTTACTTATCTGTTAATGGCAAATAATGAGAATAAAGAGGGCCACGGTTTTCAGGTGGCACAAATGCAGGAGGCTACAGCTCTTCTTGAATATGTGAAATAAAAGACTGCGCATCTGCACATTCAAAGACCATGAGCAAGTGATATAAATAATTGATGGGTTTATCTCACATAAGCAAGAAGAGCTGTAGCCTTCTGCATTTGATTTGTGCCACCTGAAACCTGAAGCCCTCTTTATTCTCTTTTTTGACAGCATACCATTAACAGATAAGTAAGCAGCTTTTCTCAGAATGTTTTCTTGCTGCATGATTAGAGCTTATTATCCATTCCTGTTTTCTTCACCATATTTCACCCTAATTTTGTTCTATTTCATGTTTTTTTAGCTGTAGTTTTTTCACTTGGGCAATACATACTTGGTAAAAAGCCTCTTATGTAACTGCTTGTATGCAAAATCATACATTTTTCAGAAACAACACTTTGTTTTGCAACAATGGAAGTACTGTAGTTCCCATACGACTGTAGTGTTTTCACAATTATTGGTGGTGGGTTGTGTACAGTATTAGTAATTTATGTTTTGTGCATCATTAACTAGTTAACAAGGTCTGTGCATGTTCTAGTTTGCATTAGCTTTCATTAGGCAACCCATTTATCTTTTTATTTGTCATCAGCACTTTTTTGAGGAATCCTAAGAAGCATGGAATGTTGCAGCAATGACTAGGAAATAGGTTTTTTTTTTTTTTTTTTTTTTTTTTTACAAACTTCTAAGCATTACCAGACCTTGCAAAGTTTCAAATATCTACGAAGAGAAATGGAACTACCTCTGTAGCTGGCGACATGCAAGGTATCTTAAACCACTTTTACTACCACTTAGATAGCAGATTTTCTCCTGTTATTATTTTTATGTATGTAACAGTCAGTTTCTGTCAGTGCTATAGGTCATCCCAATCACAACTGTTGAGCTTCAGGAGTATACATGTGTTCATCAGAGAAAAAGAATACCTGTACTATACCTTTCAAGTCTCCAAAATTATTTTATTTCTGGCTGAGAAGCTCTTAAAACATAAAATGAAATTTTTAGCTTTAAAATAAGGCAAAGTGATTAAGCTCTCTCTGGAAGAGTCTTACATACTAGAACTATGCAACAGATTCCTAAAAAAAGTCTCGCAAGCATTCAGGACCGTTTCACAATAGTACACAATGCCTAACATATTCCTTCTCTTCCTTCTGTCATCAGTAATAAGATAACCTCCTACGACTGTATAGAATACGCTGTCTTCCCGGTACGTACTAGCATTTGTATCTTGGTTATGACTAGGTAAGTATTTTTATATAGTATTATTCTGGGTAAGGTGATGCCTTCACCAACACAAATCCCTTGTTTTACATTTATTAGAAGTTTGTTTTTATTCATTCAACCCTTGCAGGTCAACTAACCTAGGTTCCTTGACAATCATTGTCCCTAGGAGCTCTCTATATAACATCAAGTAGCAATCAGCTTTGTATGTCCTTCAGCAACTCAGATCCTCCTCCTTAACGACAATCTTTTAAATAACAACCCATCACTCATATAATGTACTTTCTCCTAGCCCAACCCATCTTGCAGAATCATTTCTGGACAAAAAAGTGAGGCAGATCACTCATGGTGCAAGACATTCCTGGTGGCCCATGGAGAGAAATGCTGTTCTTCTGTCTGTTACACAAAAAACTGCAGAATGTCTAGACATTTATAAGACAAAAATGCTGGCTTGTAAGGAAAAATTTGTTTTACTAAATTCAATTTGTAACCACCAGGAATCATATACTGTACATATGACTAATGTTAGAAATAAGTAACAACCTCACTCCTGATTGACATGTACAATGCAACCAAATACACAACAAAATACTTCACACAGCCTAAGCGCTTAACCTTACCGCCATTAATTGTCCTGCAATCAATTGTACAAAAAACCCATGGCCATAGTACTGCATTCCATCAATTTTTACTTCAAAATACAGTGTTTACCAGATTTCTTATATTCTTCTATGCAAGGAGACTGCAACATCTTTACAACATATTCATTAAAAGATTACTAGTTACATTAAATAACAAACCTCTGCTCAAGATAGTCTTGACAAATTACAGGACCTATGTATAAAAAAATGGTTATCAGATAGTACATAACAAATGAGATATGCATATTCTTAATACTCTTCAAAAAAATGTAATTAAAAAAGAGTGATGCAGACAACTGTAACAAAACAAGAAACAGTAGTGCACTGCCACCACAACAAAAAGCAATAACAATATAAGCAATAACCTGTCCTTAAAAATCTGTCTAAAAGCAAAATAACCTGACAAGCAAGCAACAAAAATAATTATGTATCTTAATCATTTACATTTCTTCCAAACTTCCCATTGAATTATTCTTCAAATTATTTTTGTCATTTCATCAGGAAGCTTAACCATTCACATAGTTTTTCATTTAGCTGAATACTGAAATGCAGGGGAAAAAATCCTTAAACTTTATACTCTATTTGATGCTTTGCGCATTACAGCTCCTCACACTTAACATATTAACTGGACCACTGAACTCCTTCCAATGATGCAAAAGCCCTCAAACTTTTGGTGAATTCTAAGTTTGCTAATATTAATTTACTGAAGTACATGCATAAACTTTAATGCATAACTAAACTTGAAGGATCAAGATGAATTTTCTAATATATATTTAAAAAATAGTTTTACTATGAATACGTTGTAATTTTATAAATAAGTCTGAGCACGTGTGTAAAACTATATATTTCATCAGGATTTATTGTATAGTAAAATTACTTATTTATGTATTTGGAGCAAGCAATGTACGGTAATTCTATTTCCTAATGAATATAAAAGCAAAATGAAAAACATTTCCTCTACAATATAATTAAAGTAGTGACTGAAAATATTAATATAAACTAAAGAGAAAGATATAGCCTCCACTGAAAATAACCAATTAAACAAAATGAAAAATCAGTCCTAAAAAAAGGCAAATAAAAATAAAGTAATGGAAGTCATGCGAGTCATTACTTCAGCAGTATTTATTACAATCTTTGTTGTGTGATGAAACAATTAAACGGGAATTGGTTAATTTGGATCCTTAAAACAAGAATATATCCCTTCTTTAAAGAATAACTACACATCAGTTAGCAATGGTTGGCTCTTCTTAGGAGACACAGCAATAGGCCATCAAGATAAGTGACTACTATTTTGGCCTTTGAAATGGCCACACTTATTTGACAAGTGGGATTTGGGTCTTGGGTAGTTGGTGGATCTCACTAGCTCATTTCTGACAACTTTACTCTCTCAGATCATAAGAAACTTAATAGTCGGGTGCCACAGTCTATAGAACTAAGAGGGAGTTTTCTTTTCAAGTGCTGGAATTAGAATGTAACTACAAAACAGAACAGTAATCTCTCCTTAGTTCAAGGTAAAGGAAGTTGTTTCTAGATTAATAGCAGCTTGTCTACTTCATGTAAATGGAAACATTAACAGCCACAATTCCCAAAAATGTTCATGTCAGGCATTTCATAATTGTCTGCTGATTTTCAATGTATACAGTTGCCAATTGGTGATAAAGGATCAACAGACACTAAAATTCTGGATAGTATTATGTTGTCTGCTTTCAAACGGACAATCCATGTCAGGTGTTTCATAATTTTTCAATTAGTTAAATAGTAAACGATTTTTGTAACTAAGGTAGTTAGTCCCTGGTTTATGGCGGGGTTCTGTACCTAATGGCATGTTATATGTAAACCCAAGAAACGCTGTAAACTGGAACATCATAATAATAATGGGAATAAATGGGAATTTGGAGCCTTACAGCCCCATAAACCGAGACCATCGTAACTCAGGGACTGCCTTACTTGAGTCAAGATGCAAAATGTTTTAATTATTAATACTACATACATCAATCACTAGCCAGTGCTAGTCAGACATGCACTAGATAAGTTGGCTAAGACATATTTTGGGAGCTTAAAGCAACGGGAAGGTTAACACACACTCGATACATCCATTTATACTTCTTGGAAAATGACAGCCTTAATTGATTTCTTTTGAGAACACCAGAGATTTGGTGTATGACAGCTTTCAACTAAGTTTTAGTCCATGACAAAAATGAAAGATTTGGTCTTCTGATATTATCCTAGTCTGTTATGTACATACATTTTAAGTCCATTTTTTTCTTATTTCTTTATACTACATATATTTCTATCCTCTGTCAGATGCCAAAAGTATTTTGATTTTAGTTGTAACACTGTCATATCGAAGTAAATATTGTCTGTTGCTCTTTGTAATACATGCTATTAAAATTTAGTCAAATTCATTAATCTAGTCTAATCTAACTACATTTACCCTTCAACCCATTAACAATTAAGTCAGTTACTAATCCAGTTTCATTATTTTGTAAATAATTCTTTTCTTAGAATCCCACTCTCCTTATATCTAATTTAAAAATAGTATTTACGTCTTTTACACTATTAGTTCGATTCTCTGTTGGCATTCAATGCAGTCTAGAAGGAACACATGATGTAGAACTCATAGATGAGATTTTTGGATCTATGTGCCAGCTGTTCCAAGATAAATTTGTAAATTATTTGCAGCTAATATTTTCAGGAAATCATGTGAGGTTTCCAATATAAAATACTTAAATTGACAACATTTTTACCAGAGAGATTGATGTATCTTTGCATATACGTATAATGTAATCTATACTGCATTTATTGCATTTCACACGTTTTCTCACACTACCTTATCATTATGAAAAATGTGCCCCTGTGAATGAAAGTCATTGTAAACATTTGACATGAGTTTCTTGGAGAACTATATGATCATTTTTTAGGAAAAATTTTAGGTTATTTTTCTTTAGTTATAAGAAATCATAGCAAACACCATGCAAACTTCCTTTTAGTTGATATGTATTAACTCATAATTAAAATTTAATTTTCATCATCAGTAATTTGGTATATGAAATATGGAAAATTTATCTGTTCATCTACCGGAGATTAAATACCAAAATTTTTCCTTGCGTGGATTGGAGATTTTAAAGTACTCTTATATGTTCAGGTACTCCTCATTTAACGATGTACTCATTTTACAAAAACTCGGAGTCACGATGACAATATAAAGAGAAAAATCATAAAATGAAAATGAAAACATTGCCAATGGTGGCCAAGAGAAAGGCTTTTCAGTCAATAATTTAGCCTACCAAAACAATAAATAAGGCTTTAATATACTTTGTAAAGAAAAGCTATACAGTTGAACCTTTTAAGGTGGCATTTTATGGTCTGGGAACTCCATTGGTTGGCTTGATTCTGCCGCCATTAGTTCGTTTCGCGACTGAACAGGTGGCGCCACGTTTGTTTACAACTTCAAGACAGCAAAAACCATGCCATATCTCCTTTGTTTTAGTGAGAATAATTCTTAGTAATGAAAAGAAAACGTGTGAAGTCCAATATGTTTTTTATATTAACTTGAAAATAAATATATTTTTTTAAATATTCCACTTGAGAATTCTCTACCAAGTCAATCCTTTTAATCAAAATAATAAGGCATTTAGCACTCTTAGTATGCTTGAAAGACTTACATGTAATACAGTTTGCTATTTTTTTTATACAACTGTGTATTTAAATATGTATTCGATATGTCACCCATGAGATCAGATGATACTAGAAGTAAGAAGTGCAAGCATAAATCTTGATCAATGCTAGATGCTTATCCCATTAGCGAATAGTTTAGCGTTCACTTTCCTCAATAGATGTGTTGTGCTTTGTTTACGTTTTGATGGCAACATTCAAATGCCCTGTGATCGCTGGAATTCATTAATTATTTTTTTCATCTCATTACCTTCTACAATAAAAATAAATGATGAAGAAACTAACAACGATAATTATGAAACACCAAATTGAGAATATGAAAAGTCACTGCTAAATAATATGCAGATTCTGAGAAAAGTTTAGTACTGTATTGCCTTAGTAATGTATTGACTTACTAGTAGGCTAACTCAGTAATGTAGGCTAAATGTGTTAAATAAAGTACACTATTTTACAGAAAATTATACATTATGAAGCTATAAAATGAAGTTATAATATATGAGCAATAAAATGATAAAAAGCACTGTCAGAACTTTGCCACGTAGTAGGCTATGCCGTAAACTAGTTCTGTGTATAATACATGACTGAAAATTAACGCTATTAGTCGAAATAAAGAGAATAACGCGTTTAACGATGTGGTCGCTGGAACGGAAACCCTTCATTAAACGAGGCGTACCTGTATTTAACTGGGATTGCTTTTTTTTCAGTATTCCATGGTATTTAAGATTTTTACGTCATGTAGCATCTATAGTGGAAGGGGAGAATTCTATGGTAG
>NC_087203.1:56651923-56671923 GCF_015104395.2 Macrobrachium nipponense | reverse complement strand
CAATTTCTAATTAAAAAAATTCATCCTCAGTAATATTTCACATTAACTCGCATTTAAAAAAGATTGTGGTAATCTCTGTTCTCTTACATTGTCTTGACAAGCGTGCATTAAAAAAAATAAACTAGGTCCTAAAATATATTTTAGCAACTTCCAACATAAACCACAATTAAATTGTGCTGAAACAGTAACTACAAATGCAGTGATTCTATAAAAAAAAAAATCTAAAGAAAATTCTAATATTATCTAACAAACTTTACATGCAAAAGCAAGAGTAGAACTTTAAGAGAAAAACAAAAAATCTACAATAAAACAATGATGTGCTAGTGACCAAGAAAAGTGCTTTATATCAGACTATGAAGATTTGCAACATTTAAGTTGCAAAAAGGAACGAAGACAGTAATTTTACTCGATGCAAAAAGTTTTCATATCGCCACACACTAACAAAAAGTAAAGTTAACTTACCCAAGAGATGTTCTTGATCGTTTCTTGCCTTGTGGTGTTAATGATGGCCGAGGCTTAGTTGGCTTACATATACTCAGCACATCAGGTTCCTTCTTTTGCATTTCATCCATAAACTCTTTATGGTCAGTGATAAGTCCCTCAATAGCTGGAATGTCATCAGGAAGAGGTTCTGCTTCTAAGGTGGTCAAATTATTCTCAGCCTGCAAACAAAAATAATTTTATGGTAACTAAAATCCTCCTTTGAGAAAAACATTAAAACTTGGCTTTCTATATGTACCTTATTTAATCATTAAGTAATTCTGTTTTTATCCTTAAACTAACAGTCTTTTCAGCCAACCTGAATGAGCCATCGCATAAGTTCATCAAGAAGTCCAGCAAGATCTCGCAAACTTCTAAGATGATCTGCCAATCTAGTTTCTCTTTGCTTGGTCCAAGCCACAATTTCTTCCCATCGAGATTGAATGATTGTTATCCAGTGCCTTATTGTTGCTACACCATCTGGATGAGCCTTGGCCAGGATGTCTTCTGCCATAGCAATAGTATCATCTTTTTCTTTTTCCTTCTGGTTAAGTTCTGCTATAAATGCTTCAAGATCAGCAATCTGTTGTCTGGTCTCTTCTTCCCCATCAGGTAATGGTCCCCCATATCTAAGCTTCATCTCTGCATCCGACAACCAATCAAGAAGTCTATGTACAACCTAAAATAGAAAAAAAGTTCATTAAATAAAAGAACAATAGTACTTAGTATAGATATTGATCAGTATTCTACTGTTCTAAATTCACTCACACAAAAAAATACTACACACCTTATGTAATCTTTCAGCAGCTTGAAGGGCTTCTTCTAGACGCTCTGTGCGAATTTCAGTGGCCTTTTCAACCTTTTCCCAAGAACTAACCAACTCAGTAATTTGAGATTTGATAGTTTCAGCATCTGCAGCAGTAGCTTTCATTAAAAGTTCATCTGCAGTATGTCGTACACTTTCAACTTGAGCAGCACGGTTCTTCATTTCAGCACAGAATGCTTTATGCTGTTCAACAAGAGCCATAACAGTGTCCAGGTCACCATGCACAGGCCCATCTTCAACTAATCCAACTTCCACTTTCTTTAACCAGTCCAAGAGTGCCTGGATAGCATCTTTGAACTGACCAGTAAACAATAATGCTTCCTCTAGCTTTCTCTGCCGATCAACACTCTTTTGACATACACTATTCCACTTATTCTTGAGGTCAGTCATCATCTGCTTCAAGGTCTCATCATCTGTTTTAGGAGCTTTGTTCTGCAATGTCCGACCCTGCTTCATTGTAGTATCATAAGAGGGCTGCTTAGCACCTAAGGCCTTCTGGAACTCCTTGTGCTTAGCAATTTGAGCCCTAATCTTGTCAGGATCATTACCAACATTAGAAGCTAATTCATCCAGAGTGGCTTCAGCATCATCTAACCAGGTAATAAGAGCATTCCAGTTATCATGGAAATCTTTGGCTTCCTTAAATCCAAGATCCAGAGCACGTGTTCTATCAGCAGCTTTTGAAACAACCTTCTCCCATCGATGCTGCACAGAAACTAAAAGGTTTTTAATCAGAATGACATCTTGCTTTTGACTGAAATATTTCAAATGGGTTCCCTTCTTGTCAAGATTAAGCATGACTTCACGATGAGCAGTAACATCTTTTTTAAAGTTATTATGCTCTTCAATCTGCTGTAAGATTATATCTAAAACACGTGAAACTGGCTGTTGTCCATTCAAGAAGTTTTCAGCTTCAGTAAGCCAATCAACAAACACTTGCAATGCATCATGAAATTCAGTTGCTTCCTTGAGAGCAATCTCTAGTTTGATCTTTTTGTCATTGGCACGGTTCATGACACTTTCCCAACGCTGCTTCAAAGTGCGAAGACTGTGATTCAAATTAGTGGCAGCTCCTTCACGTGAACGCCTCAAATATTCCTGACCTTGCTGAAGTGTACTTTCTACCTTTGAACGATTTTCTTCCAAATCATCATATATCTCCATGAATCGCAAGAGTTGCTCCTTGGCTGTTTCTGGCAAACCTCCAACAGGTTTTGAAGTAGATAAAGCAGCATCAATATCTCCAAGCCATAGTAATAAGTCTTGAATTTCAGCACTAAATATTTGAGCTTCCCTAAGAGCAGTTTCAAGATCATTTTGCTTTTCACTAGCCTTGTCTTGTAGCTCTCCCCACTTTTTATTCAGTTCTTGCAATTTCTTTTGGGTATTAGATGCATCCTCTGAGCCTTTATCAGCCTCAATTAATTGCCGGCCTGCATCATTAAGTGTATCAACACTAGACTGATGAGCTTGAATGTCATTAATGGTGACTTTCAACTTGGCCAATTCTACTTCTATCACCTGAGGATCACCAAAAACTGGTTTAAGGTCATCTAGATTCTTTGTAGTTCTTTCAATCCAAACAAGAAGTTCTTTAAGAGCATGCTGGAACTGCCCTAGTTTTAATAGTGCATATTCCAGATCCCGTTGCCTTTCAACAATTCCTTTGAGCAATTCATCCCAACGACGATTCACTTCACCCAAAGGTCCCATTATAGCAGCAGCTTGATCTGGAGTAGTACGCTCCTTCAGCTCTTGAGCTTGCCTGGAAAGAGCAGACAGACTTTTCATAAGAAAACACTAAAAATACGGCTATTGAGAACAAACTGCTTTCTCAAAATTACAACAACAGTAACTAAATACAAAATAAAATCCACTCTCAAATAAGTGGTCAACGACAGCATTAATAATTTCCAATTTGCTCATGCCTCTGACATTCAAAACTTTCAAAGCCAAGAATAGAGCTAAAATTTTTAAATACAGAACAAGAAAACCAAAATTCATAGCTACATTATGTATAGCTATAAAATATTAACACAATGCCGTGCATTATAGAATGGCAATGAGCAGTGCTCTGTAACAATTAACCCAAAAGTAAACCTTTTTATATACTAGCTAAAAGAATTGTTGAAACAGTATTTGTGACTAAGGGCAATCACTTCTTTACACTAAACTGTAACATTTACAAATCACAAACAATATAAAATATTTTGGATGACAAACTCAATTTTTAAGTTTTATACAATCCTCACGTCACTCAAAATTACACAAGTAGAAATTATTAAAACATCAATACACTCAACTAACATTGACACCTACTAAAACTTAGTGTTTACTGTTGTGCTAACAACTAAACCCTTGGTGTGCCTGCTCAGATGAAACTTAATGTTATACGACCAAAACTTTTCTAGGAGCAAGCCAAATACTGTATAAAAGTTATATTAATTCACTACTGTACTATCTCACAAATCAGAAAGCAAAGCTAAATAAACAGCTCAAGGCTAAACTGGAAAACTGCAATAAATCCAGAAAGAAATCAATCTGAATATTGTAATAATAAATTAAAAGTCACTAAATCATATTGCTACAAACTCCTTTGCTTTAAAAAAAACTACAGATAAATTCTTTCATAAAAAATACATGCAAACTGAAAGAGATGAAAAGCAGTTCAAAGCTTAAATCCTGAAAAAAAAAAAACATGCAAATCTATGTACTATTTATCCAAGAAAACATCTAAGGTCAATGTATAATTTTCCAAACTGGGTTATAAAATCATTCCCAGGATGAAAATGATACTAGTGCAATTATCCCTCATACCAAATCTATTAATTAAATTAGGTAAAAGTACATCATTGTACTGCACCTATTACATCAGTGCAAATCGATCAAGCATAAGCAAATCCTTGCACTGTAAATATCTAATCATGACAAATCATGTACAATAAGGCTTCATCAGCTTAGCCGACATAAAGCTTTTAGTGTATAAAAACACAACCTAACTTGCCTCCGTAGACTCCTAGTCGAATACCATGAGAATATGCAAGAAAAGGGAAATACAATAAGCAATATATGTAAAAAAGAAAGCTCCTACCAATGTAAATTATCAATATTTTAGAAGTCAGTTTTTTCTCATATTAATGGCTAAAATACAACACTGGGCTTGAAATTCGGTAATAATCTTAATAAAATGCACAGCTGATATCTTATCAAAACAATGCATAATATTTTATGTCCTTATGAATCTTCTTTCAGGGTAACACTGATAGATAGTAGTACTCTAAGTTCTTTTGAAAAACATCACAAGTGGGGGCGGGTAAATTTTCTAAATTCTGACAAATTTTGACACCTAATCCAAAACGTTCAAGAAATATTACATGAAATTTGAATGCTTGGGTAAAAATTTGTTACTGATAAAAACCTAATCCTCACCTGTTAAGAGCTTCCACCTTCACCATATGTGGATCAACTTCATCCTTGAATTTCTGCAGCTGGTTAATCTGACCTTTGATGGCTTCAATATCTCCAGCAATGGGTCCCATGCCTGCAAATTTGTCCTCAGATTTTTCCAAGAACTCCAACATATTCTGAAAATGGTAAAGATTCTCATCATAATTATACTAGAAAATTAAATAATTGTATCTTTCACAAGAAAGATACAATTATTAACATTTGCGGCACTTATTAAAAAGTATATTTACTGGTCACAAAACATTATATAATGATGAACACTGCATGCAAGATAAGCAATAATCTATACATACCCTTAAGGTGTCATGGAATTCCATAGCTTTTTCCATAGCATCAATCAGGTTCTCCTCTCGTTTTGCATACAATGCTGTTACATTGTCCCAGGCATAGTCTAAATCTTCAATATTCTTCTTGACTTCTGGTTTGTCAGCCTCTCCACAAAGTGACATCAAATCTCTTCCAGTCTGGCGAACTTGTTCCACTTCAGGCTTTGTCTGATCAATCTTGTTCTTGATTTGAGAGAGTTCATCTCGCTGTTGCTTAATTGCTTGTGGTTCCACAGCTACAGGTTCTTGAGCCTTCAGTGTATCCTGCAGATCCTTCAAAGCAGCCATAACACCTTGAAGCTCCTCCCAGAACTTCTCAGCCATGGCAAGAGCATCTTCCAAAGATTGTCCTCGTTGAGTGGTTGCCATCTGTACCATGTCCCACAACTTGTTCAAGCGATCTAATTTTGCTTTTATGTCTTTCACAGCAGGATCATTGCGTGATGCTTTATTAATAACATCTTCAGCAGCTGCCTTGACAGCAACAAATGCTGATTCTTTCCTGTCAAGGTCATCTATAATATTGTTGTTCTCTTGTACTTGTTCATGAATCTTCTCAGGATGAGCTGAAATGGGTTCTGCATTCTTAACCTGGTCTGCAGTTTCTGATAGAGCAGACAACATTCCATCTAATTTATCAGCAAACTGGCTGGTTTCCTGCAGAGCATCTTCCAAAGCTTGACTACGTTCACGTAAAGCATTCTTGAGAGCATTGTATCTATCATTATCACTTTCCAGTATGTCTTGTATCTTCATACCATCTTCATTGTTAACAAGTTTCAAGAGGGCCCCTCCGGTTTTATTAAGTTTATCAAGTAAAGGTTTGTGATCACCAATGGACTGAAGGAAAGCCTTTGTTTTTTCCATCTGCTGAATGATCTTGTCAGCACGGAGGGCAGGAGTGTCCATCACCATTGCTTCATTCTCCATAACATTAAGCCAGTCCTCTAATTCATGGTGTGTCTCAAGGAAGTGCTCAGCAAGTGGCAATGATTGTTCCAAAGTGGACAATCTGTCTGATGACAGTTTTGATACAGATTCCATAGTTTCTTTCAAGTCCTCCATTTTTTCTCGGAGTTCACTTGTGTCTTCATGTTGTGGAGCTTCTCTCAACACTTTCTTGGCATTGGACAAAACATCACGTACTCTACCCTTCTGGCTGGCAACATCATCGTTAAGAGCCTTGTGTTCTTTCAACTGTATGCGGATTTCATCTGGATCAATGCTAGGAGGTTCTGCTTCACGTACTTGCCCTTCTACTTCACGGAACCAGTCCAACAATTCATCAATGTCATGAGTAACTTCTTGTGATCTTTGTTTTGACATATGAATTCTCTCCATTCTTCTCTGAATTTGTTCACAGATCTGCTCAAATCTTCTATTGTCTCGTGTAACAAGGGTTTCTATATTTGAAGCACCTTCTCCTGGTGAAATTTGACATAACTGAGGTCCAACAAGATTAACTGCCTCTACCAAAGGACGATTTTCTTGGATTTCCTGAGCAAGTCTTTCAATTTCCTCTTCCATAAGTCCTTGACCAGAGGAGTCCATGCTTTGAAGCTGACCCTCAACTGATAACATCCAAGAGCCAAGTCGTTCATGGGCACTGTGGAACTGTTGTACGAGTGGTAATGCTTCATTGGCTGATTTGTGAAGGTCAGTAGCCTTAGCACTGAGATCGTTGTATCGTCGTTGGATGGAGTCAAGTTTGTCTTTCAGCTGCAAAGCTTCATCACTTGATATGTGCTTCATAAGCTGGGAGCCAGCTTCCATTACTTCAGCAACCTGCTTCTCATGGGAAACCACCTCTTCACCCAGGTCAGTTAATTCATCCATCTGTTCCAAGAGTTTTTCTACAAACACAGACAGAATACGATACTTTGATAACCTTGCTTCCATTTCATCCATCCACGACAAAAGATCTTCATAAGTAAGTACAAGATGGCGTAAACCAACCTTGGATTCCTGAAGAAGACGACCAAGAGCCTCTGAATCCTCCACCAATTGACCGTAACGGTCTGTGGTTGACTGCAGCCTATCTGCCAAAGCATTTGCTTCATCATCACCAATCAGATTCATGAGGGCAGTAGCAACATCTGTCAAGTCATCAAATGCTGGTTTCTGGCCAAGAATTTCATCATGGAGATTATCGTGTTCATCAAGCAGTCGCTGTATTTTCTCCTCATCTGATGGAACTGTACTCATTTCTTTTAGTTTCTTTTCAGTGCGATCCAGCCATTCGATGATAGGATTCAACTTATTCTGGAATTCTTTGGCTACTTTCAATGTTTCCTCCAAAGCTTCCATTCTTTCCTGGGATCTTGCATTGGCATCATCAAAACGATTCAACAAATCATCAAGTTGTCCTTCAACAGCAGCTTTTTCTGAGGGATCCAGATCAGCAGCTAGGCTACGACCCATGGACAACAAAGCTTGCATTTCATTCTGACGGTCAAGAAGCATTTTTCTTAGGAATTTCTGTTCTTGGGCTTGGGCTTTTACCACTGAATATTCACCAGAGATGGGTGCTTGATTCTCCATCATCTCTTCAAAGTTAGCAAGCCACTGCAACATACTGTCCAGTGCATCTTGGAATTTACCAGATTGCATTAGTCCTTTATCCAAGGCTTTTTCTCTATCACCGATCATCTGTTTGAGCTTATTCCATAAATCATTCATGGCATCTAAGTCATCTTCCAAATCTCGAGTCTTCACACCAGATGCTGCACTTTGTATAAGACCTTGCCCAAGTTTATTACATTCATTAACTTTCTTTCCAAGATCATCAATTCTCTTTCCTTTGAACTTTTTGAATTCTTCTTGCTGAGCTATAATCATTTCTACATCAGCACCTACTGGTTTAAAGGATTCACCTTCTTTGTCAACTTCAGTGATGTCATCCATAAGTGTGTTGTACTTCTCATAGAAATTCTCTAATTTTTTCATGACCGAGTCAAGTTCTTTGTCACGTGAACTACATCTGTCATTGATCTTCTTTAACTGACGATCTAGCTGCTTAATTTGATCTTCAGCAGTACGATTATTACTCCCTGTAAATCCTTGAGCAACCAAGTCCTCTAGATTAGCTTTAGCATCATCAATATCTTGAGCTTTATTATCAACTTTACCCATAAAGGTATGTAGCTGCTCAATCTGACCAGAGACTGTTTTTACATCTCGCCCTACAGGACCCATTCGATCTAGTTCATCATCTAAACCAGACAGTTCTTGCCCTACATTCTTTACCAAAGCTCCAAACTGGTTGACAGCTTGAGAAGCTTCTTCAAGATCATTACAACGTTCTTCCAATTTTCCCCTCAGCCCTGCGAAACAATCCACCAGTCTCTCTACCTCATCATGAATATGGTTAACATCTGATCCTAAAGCATCTCCAGCATTGCATAAATCTTCACCCTTATTTTTCACATCATCAACCTGCTTTCCAAGAGCATTTGTTTCCTCAAGTAATGCCTTCATCCTCTCTAAACCTTTGGCATCTTTACCTGCACCTCCAAGTGCATCCAGAGAAGCAAGCCTATCTCCACAACGCTGCAGTGAGTGGTCAAGGTCACGACTTCTGTCATTGAAATCAGCCAATTTGGCAGCAACGTCCTCAAGGTCTTGGGCACGAGCTAAAACTGCAGCGTTTAGATGGTCCCAACGCTCCTTCATGATACCAAGTGCTGCCTCAACATCATCGTGATCAGTATCTGTGCAATCAATAAGTTTTTCTCCAGCAGTTTTATTGTTCTCATATTCTCCACTATGACGAGACACATCATTTTTGAATGACTGAATGTCCTTAATCTGCTTGTCAATTGCTCTCTTGTTGAAAGCAATTGGTTCTAAATTCTGTATTTTCTGTTCTGCTTTATCCAACCATGGATTAAATTTATCTTGATGATTATGGAATTTATTACAAGTATCTAAGCACTTCTGTAACCTGGAGCGTCGATCTACAGCCGTTTTGCGAACATTATCCCATTCCTTTTTAACTGCATCCAAAGTTGATGATAACTGCTTGTTGAGATCTTTCCGGGATGATTTTGCAACAATTTCCTTCCCTTTATTGATCATCATAATAACTTCATGTTCTTTTGACATCAAATCTTTATAGATAGGTTCAAAATCACTTACTTGGTGACTTAAAATATCCCTGTCTGCTGAGACTAACAACTGATCCTTGAGCTGTGCTACTTGATTTGCAAGCCAATCCTGGATATCATGACATGATTGTCCAAACAATTCTTCATCTCTCAAGGATGCTTCAAGTTCAGATTTCCTGTTACCAAGTTTCTTTTCCAGATTATTGAACATCTTATTTAGCTGAGACACTTTGGACTTAATGTCAGATTTAGAGGATGGGTCAGACAGAATGGATATGAGATGTTCTCCAAGGCCTTCAAGATCTATTAGAGGTCCCCTAACTCTTTCTAGGCCATTTTCTAGGATCTGAACAGCTTCAATTTGTTTTGCTGAGTCAGCACCACTTGCAGATACTTCATCAAAGTCTTCCCCAAGTTTTAGCAAAGCATCATGGAGCTGGTTATAGTTGTCATAGAAATCAGTACTAGCATTTGAAGCAGCATTAAGAGCAGAGTCTCTTGCATCCAACTGACCAATCAACTCAGTCCATTTGTTATTAATGGCATCTAATTTATCGTTTATCTTCTTTGCTGCTAATGAATTTGGTTCACAAACTCCAACAATTTTGTCACCTGAATCATTAAGATCATTAAGTTTCGATTCTTGTGCTTGGAATTCATCTCTCAAGACCTGTACCTGCTGTGCTTGCATTTGGACCATACGAGGATCTGAGGCAATAGGTCCAAGAACACTCATCATCTTATCTTTGGAAGTAAGCCAGTTATTAAGAGAATCATAACAATCTAGGAACTCTTTAGTCTGTTCCAAGAAATTTAGACGATCTTTCAGCCTACCCTGAAGCTCCTTATACCTATCACTTGTATTTTCAACTTGATCTTGCAAAACATGTGATCCAGGGGCATTTGGTTTTTTCCTGATAAGGTCAGCTGCATTATTCTTCACACTATCTAGAGAAGGCTGCTTTTCCAGAAGGTCCTCCAAAATACTCTTACACTGTCTATTGTACTTGTCTGCTTCTTCTTTTGTTGTGGGTACAGCTTCTCGAGGCATGGCACGTTCAGCTTTATCCAAAGTAAGATTAACAGATCTTAAGCTTTCAGCCAGTTTCTTCAACTCCTCTTTCATGATCTCCAGTTCATTCTGGCGGTCATTCAACCTCATGCCAATCATTTCGTATCGGTTGTTGATCTGCATTAGCTCTTTCTGGATGGGACTCATATCTGTGAAAAACAAGAAATCTAGAACTAATAGGTAGCTTATGAACTTTGAAATAAATACTGTAATGTGAAAGCTAATGTTCCCTCTACATTTAACTAAAAAAAGAAGAAGAAAAAAAGCTTGTAACACCACCTTACTTGTCAAATGAAAATGTGCACTTCATGCATAACATCCCATTGTGGGTACTTTCCTATAGAATGCAGCACTGTATAACAATCACAAGCATGACTGACTAACCATCAAAATGGAATCCTTCCTGTGAAGTACGTCTGCTAGCATAACCGCCAGGTATGGGAGACATGGGACCAGAACCGTTGTAACCCATCAGCTTTTGCGTTGGTGAGGGGCTGCGTGCATCTTGTGACACTCGCCTCACTACAACACACACAAAATCCCAACAAAATGCATAATCACTCACACAAAGCAACAGAAATAATTCACAGAACAAAACAGGTAACTCAAAGCTTTGCCCCTAAAGTCCAAGAACCTTCCAATCATCAGCTTGCAGTTTTAGAAAAAAAAGCTTTGTTGAGGTAAGTGGTACTAGCAAAATTGAATGTAAGGATACACAGTTGAATTTTAAAAGATTAACTGCAATATCGGGAAAGTTCCAGAATTTTGGTTTAAAAAAAGCAGCAAAGAAATAAGAAACTGAAAGCATACCTTCTTTTTTAAAGCAGACACAATTTCAATTGGAAATTTTATTCTTAAACTGATATTTTTGAAAATGAATAAGTACCTCATTTGCTAGTTCAAAGGTATGTCCATAAGCAAAAAAAAAAAATCTACAGAATTTATATAAAGGTCAAAAGCTTTGAAATTTATGTATTTTGCTTGTAAACATTCACTCTATTGTTACATGCATTAAAAAAGTGCTTAGAACTTTCAATACAATAACAGTAGTCATAAAAACAGGCAAGCTATTAGCTAGATCTAATATTTATGTGCTCCTGATTCAAGGTTTATAGAGAGACTGCTAATGGTATTTAAGTCTTTGAGACCATAGTCTCAGGAGGTGAAACATGCAAGTGTAATGCTGATAGTTTTAATGCATTCACTGTACAAACTGTTGCACACACCAGAATTCAAATAAAAGGTTTCAAATTTTTAATTCGTCCAAACGAAGATCAAAGACACATTGCATCAGCAAACCACTTGTTAAAAGAATCAAGTAAAAAACTGTAGGTAGGAAACATTATGAAGTCAAAATAGTGAAGGACAACAAAGCAGCAGTAAATAGGCACTTAACAAGACAGGCAAATAGCGAGCTCGAAATAGCCAAATAGTGAGCTCGAAATACAAGAGTTCAAAATACATATCGACATACCAGGAGATTTCAGAGGCGATGAAATGGATGGGCGTTTCACAGGTGTCACAGATGATCTTCTTCTGGTTGGGCTTTCTGGTCTTTCACCTCGAAGCAAGGCATCATATGCATTACCAAGTTCATTAAGTTTGTCAATGGTGATGCCATACTCACGGTACTCTTTGAGTAAGGGCTGAAAGACAAATATTTCAAAATTCACCCACTCATAATTGGAGATTTGTTTTATATTAAATAACTAAACTGATTTCCAAAATTTTCTTTATTCCCTAACTCATAATCACAAACCATTTTTTAGACTGAATACATATTTTGGAATGTTATTTCACCAACGTCAGCTTTCCAACCATTACTTTTGTTTAGTAGGTTCTTTCTTAATTCAAACTCACATAAATCCAAACTAAAAATAAATCTGATTTACTGGTATACAGATTAACCAAGTCCATTTCTTACACAGAACATTCCTAATCTACAAGCTACTAAATTTACATACGTAAGCACCACTTATAACCAATGAAATTTCTAGTTATGTTCATAATGCAATTTAACAAATTAACTACTCCAATGAAATACATAAGGTAAAGCACATATAGGCAAAACGTCAATTGGAATTTCAATAGCATTGAAATGCAGCATAAAAACATATCAGGGCGAAGAAGCCAAACTTGTCATAATTCAGGAAGTGTACACATCTATTACCTAAAATTTTAGCATAAACTTCAGACTTTTGTCCTATTATATTTCTATGTAGCTGTTAACCTTTTCCAAGGTTTCCTTACCTTCAAGTCCTCTGATTGCTTCTTCAAAATTTCCTGGTCTAATCCCACTGGCTGGGAATTATCAAGGGTATTTTCAGTTGTAGTGAGCCACTGCATGCATCTGTCACGCATTTGTTCATAAGCAAGAAGTTGTTCTGAGCGCTCTTTGCCATTTCTTGCACGTTCATCCAAAGTATCATTCAGTTCCTTCCACTGGCCCTCCAAATTCTGCAAAATGAGATATCCAAAATTCATAAATTTAAGGGAGCAAAAACCTTTCTGCATACGTATTTTTGTTCTATGAGAATTTTTAGAATTCTACTAAATGAATTTTGACTACAACTATTGTGAGGGTCCTATATTTTTAAAAGTAATCTTATTGACTACAACTATTGTGAAGGTCTCCTATATTTTTTAACAATTTGTCAAACTTTCTTTGGATAGACAGCAAATTTCTTCTATATTACTGTATTTGTAATTTTTCTAGTATTTTCACCATGCAGATATAATATTACACATGAGAATTACATGAATTTTTCAGAATACTACATTTTTAATACACAGGTGTTCTGCCTGCAGTACAGCATTTCTATCTTTGGTTGTAAGTGCAAATATGAAAAGTAATGCATTTCTGATTCATGTTGGCATCCATCGTATGAAAAGAGTTCAACCTAAAAGCTTGTAAGCTTAATTTCCAATTTTTTTTCTTTTGTTTCCTAGAAGAAAGCCTTTATAGTTACTGTACATTTTACCAACATAATCGGTGTCCTCACTCATAAGTGAACATCTACATGCTTACATAAAATATTAATGCTACAAATGTAACCTGAAAACCAAAAATTCTAATTTAAATTTACAAAATCTCACAGAAATAAAACAAATACGATTTACTGTATTCTAAATTTTAAAAAGTGTCTGTCCCAATCCAATTTTATTATATATTATAATAATACTCAAAATTTAGGAGTGGTTTTCTGAAGCAGCTTAATTTTTAAGAAACTATTTCAATAGTACTCTTGCAAGATTTAGTACGTATATCCCCGGTCAAATCATTACAGTAATAAACTGTCAAAGCAATGTAGAAAAGAATACCTTGTATGGTTCACCCATCTGTAGAAATTTATTTTCTTCAAATGTCTATCTACATTACCTCAGAATATATTGACAGGATAAAGTTTTTTAGTACTGGAAGTGTTTCTTAAATCTACACAACTGATAATTAATCATAAATTACTGAACTATTCTATGCAAAATGTGCTAAAAATGCTGCATAAAATAAATGTCTTACAACAAACAAGATATATTTTATAAATCAAGGAATATGAAATGGTATCAGTTTCATGATTTAATTGTGAAACACCCAAAGCACACATTTTGGTGATTGTCAATACACTCTTAAGTATAAAATTTACAAATGTTGAAGACTAAAAGACACAAAGTTCAACGTTACCTTAATTTTGTCCTTCACTGGAGCTGTGTCAGTGACATCCTTCTTTGCTACTAGATCTTTGCCTGTCTTGATCATGCCATCAAAGTCCTCTGAACGAGCATCACGCTGGCGAGCAATTTCATCTATCTTCCTAGCATAACTAAGAAAAATATTAAGCAATTCAGAAAATATTGCATTTAATTAAATTCAAAATCATTTCTTTCTATAATAATGGTAACTGCACCATCCATCTCTAACAATCTGATCAAGGATTGTAATTCCAGTACTTGAGACACATTAAAGGTACCTGCACATAATTATCACCAGCTTATTTTTTATCTGTTTTACAGTATGGTGAGACAACCCAAAGTGATTTACATCAAAGTCTTTAAAAAACTTTATTATAAGTGCCTCAAACTGTATGACACAATGCTCAGCTTCAGCAACAACAATTTACTCTAATGTACAGATCAGTTTTACACCTGCATGGACAAAGACCCAACTAAATTTACAAAAACTGGCGGTACATATAGTGATCATAAAATTGCAAAATGAGAAAACTCTCTTTAAAAATAAATAAACAAGTACAGGTAATTCTCTATATACAAACGAGTTGCAATCTACAAAACTTCATTTGTACCCAAGTCAGCCTACGAATCCCTGCATTGCAGTTAGCTTACGGCATATAGCTGTGTATGGTAACAACGATATCTACCAAGGCAATTTGGTCTTGTTAATAAAGTTTATAAAACACAAATCTTTAATCTTTCCTTGAAAAATGGTTATGAAATAGAAGAAATAAAGTATATATATCAAACAATCAAACATGGAAGTTTACATCTTTGAAAAATATTAAGTTGAAATTTTTTGCACAAATCAATAACAAATGTATCACCTTCAACACAGTCTCTTACCTTTCCACATCCAGAGACAAGACTTCTCGGGACTCAACAATCTCCACGATTTCAATATACCATTCCTCGAAATGTTCAACAGAGACAGTGAAGGCCTCGAGCTGAGTTGATACAATCTCAAGGTGTTGGCCTCTGGACTCGGATTTTTCAACAACTTTCTCATACCTGTGTAGGAGACAAAAATGTCATAATATAAAATTCTGCTTGATGAACGGGGAATGCATACTATAGATCAAACTAAAATTAAATATAAGAATCCAGTTTTTGTCATTTTGTCTACTGGAAAAGAGAGAGAGAGAGAGAGAATGAGAGAGAGAGAAATGCCATTCCTCAGGAGATGAGCTAAAGCACTTCCTTTTCCAATAAACTAGTATGTATACAGTATCTGGCCAAATCACTCAACAGTCAAGTCAAAATATTAATCACACTAACCAAGGGAAAAATCTGGTTCAAACTGAAATAAAACGGCAAAAGTTGATCATATTTTCAAGTGTATGTCCAACCCTGAGTTATGGAACCCTTTTCTTTTTAAGAACTGAGAATGTTTCGAGTTTCTTCATCAAAACATCTGCCATAACCTGTCAATGATTGTAATAAAAAGCTGTTCTTTTTGTAAGAGGTCTTGAAACTAATTCTCCTTACAGTAACGTGGTTGCTGAAAGCAAAACTAAACAAAGCTAGAGACGCTGTCATGAAATATCTGCAGTAAAAACGGCTTAAGGAAAATGGATATAAGAAGAATAGAAAGGGCGACAAATCTACCGACTTGTAGATGTGAAATCTGAGGAATGTAGGCAAATAGGTGGGTGAAAACAGAATATAATTCAGAAGTGTTATGAGGAAAGGCAAGGGGACACCTAGAAAGAGCTGGACGTGGGATTCAATGTGTACAGAATTGGAGGACAGGAGTGCTAATATCCAGGAGGCGCAATTGAGTGTGCAAGATAAAGACGGCTGATGCAATGTGAATACAGGGTTCAATATGCTGCTGATGAACCATCTGTTTTATTGCATTAGGTTTTTACTTTTATTGAACTAGGTTTCATCCATGATTCAGCATATAAAATTTGAATGTGGCATTGCCAATCTTTCTTTTTCAAAGTACCTCCTGTGGGAAAACAGCATCTCGATTAGATGTCACCACTTGCCTGTCAACTCTATCATACTTTGATTGCCACTGAGGTGTCGGTTATCAACACTGCTAATAGAAATTCATACACATGTGAAGTATACACAAGGCATAAGGGCGGGAAAAGCTAAAAAAAATATTGGGTAAGTAACATAATACATATCAATCAGGGTGAACAGTTTCTGGGCATAGAGAGAACACAAAAACAACAGCACTATGTGAGATAATAATGACCGTTCTTCATTAAAAATAAGAAATAAAAGGAAATGTCTTGAAAACGTATTCAAACACAGGCAGCTTAAACTTCAAGATTACCTTGTGTTCCTCTTATCCGCCTTAGGCACTTTTTTGTCAGATGTGCATAGCAAACAACGGCGTTAACATACTCCCAGTAAAACGCTAAATGTCAAAGGTTGACCCACCACAATATGCCATCGAGAGAGAGAGAGAGAGAGAGAGAGAGAGAGAGAGAGAGAGAGAGAGAGAGAGAGAGAGAGAGAGAATTTCTTCAAACTCTGTCAACACCTTAGCTTTGGTACAGCAACACCGTAGAAATGTAGGTCATTCCCATAAGAAACCGAGTTGCAAGAGCCCTTCCTGAACAGCAACCGCTTCGCTTCCTACACTGAAATAGCTCATGACCTAATATAAAAATTCAGAGATTCCACCTGACAAAGCTGGGACTGGTTTCAGCATCTCATCTTTCGGGGAACTATCCTTGCCTTGATGGCAACTATGGCATGGGCGAAACCATCGCCTAAGAATGCGATTTGATTATGTCCTCAAGTGTTAATTAAACGAATCTGACGATGATGAAACACGCGACCACCTGAGCTTCCAGCCCGGCTCGCCTACGCGAACATGAGGGAAGGGTAAAGTGGGCGGTGTGTGGGCGGAATGGCGGCACATCCTCCTCCCTCCCCTCCCCTCCCTCCTCCCTCTACCTGCAAAGACAACTGCCCACATTCCTGACTATCGCCCTGACCTCGGACTGTGTACAACTCTCTCTCTCTCTCTCTCTCTCTCTCTCTCTCTCTCTCTCTCTCTCTAAAAGTCAAACTCTTGTCACCAAAGCAGTCCAGTTTCTGCCTCCATCGAAAAACATATGCTCATGGGACATCGTCTTGTTAAGAAATTCTAGTACGATCTCGTAACTTTCAGATAAGAGCAGGTAGGCACACTAGAATATTCAGCGTCGATTTTCAAGACACAGAATTACGTTCAATTTGGGGTGTTTGGTTCACAGCCTATAGACGCATTGAAGTCACGTACATGTCTCATATTACTAAACAGGAAGCAGCTTTTGGGTATTATAAAAGTAGTTTAACCAGACCACTGAACTGATTTTCAGCTCTCCTAGGGCTGGCCAACTTTTGCCTAAGATTTTACAAACTGTTGCGTTACGAAAGCCATGTTAAAATTATGACTTGTCTCTATTTATGCACATAAAGCGATGGAACTAATATCAATCTAGTAACTTTGGAAATCTCAAGCAGAAATGTGTTAATCGAAACAAAAGATTGTCCGACTCGAGTTCTCAGCAAACTATAAGTATACGATACAGATATGGATGGATAAACGGTAGTTAAACCAATGCACTCCCCCGATGTTCGGTGTCTTCTTACGCTCTTCTGTTTCTAAATAATCAAAGCGTAGCTTTAAAAAAGAGGCAGCTTCCTCATAGCCGCGAAATATTAAAACTATCAAAGCCATGCAAAGTTCCACAAAGGAAATAAGCTTTAGTTTATCCGAAATAACCATCTACGTCATTTTATTTTTCCAGGACCACCCATTACGCTACATATCGAAAAAACCATAGGTAAATGACTGTCATAACAAAAAGAAACAATAAATTCTTTCAAAATATGAGAAAAAACGCATATCCGGGCAGTAGTATCCACAACTAAAATACAGGACAAGCATTTAAATTCACAGCACAAGAGCAGCTTGCGCTTCCAAGAAGCACTCATGACTACTTGTGAATAGCAAGAAGTGAACCTATCAATGACAGTCTCGGCATGAAGATCATCCCGAGGACCTTGAAGGATGACAGCATCGAGGGATGTGCTGCATACTCGAGGCTCCCTTGCAAGATCTATCCCTGTTGGTCTCTGTCACTTTCCATGCTTGAGATGCCGACGCTCATGGGCGTCTATGAGCATTCCATCTTCCTTTCTTCCCTCCATCTTCCTTTGGTCTGTTCCCCCAGAAAACAGTAGTTTTCCGTGTCAGAACTTTTAACATATGAGACATTTTGTGGTTTATTGAACGAGTGCCCTTCATCCTCGCATTCTAAGCGTGACGAGGATGTTCCCGGAGCAAAGTCTTTCTGTCGAAGAGATGGGGACCCCACCCACATTCACCAGCGCTCACACTAAGCACACGCCTTCACAGCTCACTCTGTTGACCTTACTCCGCCCACGCCCTCTGACCTAATCCCTAAAAACGACATCAGAGAGAGAGAGAGAGAGAGCGGACTATCCTGTCAACATGGGAACATTACCAGTTTATATTGGAATATTCTGGCTTTTCCTTAATGACGTTTACGATTTTAGTGAAATGCGTCCATGAATATCGTTACTTTCGTGCACGACTTTTGTTAAATGACTTCCATGATTTCTGTTAAATGCTTTTAGTTGCAACTACAGAAACTACTAGTAATTTCCTTCAACTACAATACTCTTATAATTATTTATATCAGACTTTAAATTTGCATAATTTATATAAGCAGATAATGTTTAACAATAGTCCATCATGGGTGTCAGCTTGAATCATTTCAAAACTTGACATTTCATTATTTCAAGTTCACAGTCATTTCTGTGCTTTGGCTACGAAATCATTTTCACAAAAGAGTAACGAAAGGTCTTCGGCCAAACTTGACCTTCAAAGTCATGTGTCAAAGTATCAAGGTCCAGACATTGCAAAGTATGAATGACCCTTTTCCCTGAAAACGAGTCGGAGGGGAAGTTTCTCATTCAAGTTCTTAATCAGGCTTTTATTTATAGACGATGAAACTCGATGACATTTTCAGGGATGGATATAACAAATAAGAATGCAGTCCTCATTTTTGTTTTCATTGAATCTGCGAAACTGTTAAAACACTACTCCCGAATTTTGGGAATGTCATGAACCAATGTCATATGTCTCTGGAACATAACGCCGTGTACTTATTAAAAAGTACAGAAAAACAATAAATAACTTTGCATACTCATCTCTATAAAGACAAACTCGGAAGCCTGGGAAACCAAAACTGCCTCTGCCTCACTGGCACCAAATGCAACTCCTCTCCCTCCCCCGTCTGATCTTATCTTTGTCATTCTAAATTTGCAGTAATGTAATGCAATACATTCCACAGGCAGGCACTGACGTGTCTCATCGGCATGGCTCAAAATCTATCCCTTGCATATTTTTAAAAATATAAAAGAATGATTTAGTTAGCTTCTTCATTAAATTCAAGAAATCGATGCTCATGATACATACAACAAGTGGATATAATTTGAAACTGGTAGTTATTAAGAATCTTTGACAATTCACGGAAAGTTTGTAAAAAAAAAAGTTTTGACTTTACATTTCACACCCATTGTAAACTCAAAACATCAATCTTTGGAGCCATCCCCCGTTAACCACCAAGAAAATGCTGTCGTATGATTATGTTGAGTTTTTCTTTAAGTTTGCAAGTTAAACAACCACACTGATGCCAAAAGCATAAATTAAATTGCATTTAGACACCAACATGACGCTTGAAAATTAAACGAAAAGATCTGACTTCAACATGACTGCTTCTCTAATGGTGACCCCCAGTGCAGAGGAGGAGGAGGAGGAGGAGGAGGAGGAGGAGGAGGAGGAGGAGGAGGAGGAGGAGGAAGTTCGCCATAGTTATACACACAAATGAGAAGAGCAAGTTTGGGAATGGAAAGGACACGTGGGCGCGCGTAGGTGTCTATATCACGAGTCATCCAGGGCGTTCAGTACCGCGGTTTGCGGAGAACTGACCACTTGAACAGTCACGCCATTACGCCCA
>NC_087203.1:56644423-56646923 GCF_015104395.2 Macrobrachium nipponense | reverse complement strand
GTACTATGAGTGATTTGGATTTTCCTATTAACTGGAGTCAGAAAAGATCCTTAATGCCATGTAGTGACACACTTAAAAGGAATATTATTGAATCTTGTTCCACCAAATCAAATAATGGAAGTGTTCTAAATTTATGTTTAAACTCGATGCCTTCATAATTTAGAAAGTTGTAGATAAATATAAGCAACAAAATTAATATATTCAGTTGTATAAATGTTTTTGGCTAAGTTTCCGTTTCTCTTATGGTTAAGTTTGTTTTAGTTTGTGACAGTGTGATCTCTGATTAGCCTGGATTATTTCTTAGATTTTTACCTTTTTGACAATTAGCCATCTGGTATTCTTGATTTTTTTGTTTACCTTGCAACTTTCCTTTCAACTGTTATCTCATTTGTGCCTCGACAATGTCTTATTAAAGGACGAAAGCGCTCGGTTACGAATTTCTGCCTATTATTTTACAGTGTGTGTGTGTGTGTGTGTGTGTGTGTGTGTGTGTGTGTGTGTGCGCGCGCGCGCGCGTGCAGCGTAAGTTTGAGCAAATGAGTATATAATAAAATTTATGCTTAATACATAAATAAAATCAAATCCAAGGTTAAAAAGCATAAATGCAGATTATGTTCAAAGGGCCAATATTTGCAGTACCAGCTACACAGTCTACTTTAGGCCACAAAGCACCAGCACCAAATAAACCTGAAGCTCTTACCTACAGCAAACTTAAAAAATCGTAGAACCTTTCACCAACTATCTACCATCACTTAAGAGCAATGCTATTTTACAATGACTAGATGGTAAACCTCTTTCGGCGGCAAAATATAATTTTTCTAAATAAATACACTTTGCAATATGCTCCATAAAAAAAATGAGGACGCCACCCAGAAAAAAAAAAACCGTCCTTTGAGTCAAAGACTGGATAGTGGAAGACAATGTAAAAAAAAAAAAAAAAAAAAAAAAAAAACGAACACCCGAGACTCGTCAGAAGAAGAGCAGGTCCACTCCAACATCCAATATTCCACCCAACGTTTTACCTTCGAGCTTTTGGTTTCCTCAACAGAACCAGGGCCAGAAACTTGCCAGGAGTTCTGCTCCTCTATAATGCACCACCCACAGCCCTCCCGCCTAACACCAGTGATCAGGTTTGTTCCCACCTATATGAGATGGCTTCTTAAAAAACGCCCCACACCCACTTCCAACGGCCAACACATGCACACGCGCGCACACACACACACACTAACTACAGTAACTCAAGGTCCTGGGGTACCTTCAGCATCTTCCTTCTTTGTGGAGTTTCGTCAAGAGATCATTCTATGCTTATCACTAATCTTTTTAAATACTTCATGTCGACACAAAAATAATAACGCACAAACAGCAGTAGTGAAAATAAGATTGTTTTTTTTTTTTTTTTTTTTTTTTTGGATTGCAATCAAATTTACATATTCTAATGCTACGCTGTTGAGCAAAGTTGGAGAATGATCAATACTCGCTCCTCCCAATTTTCCTTACTTGACAATACCTTAGAAAATTTATTAATAATCTGACAAACTACTAGTAAGGAATCATTTAACAAATAACCGATTATCAATGATGATTATTGCCATAGGATTACAGATAAAACACGTGTTCAAGATTTCTGGATTTCTGACATGTGTGTTTGAAAGAGAGAGAGAGAGAGAGAGAGAGAGAGAGAGAGAGAATTCTTAATTACAAGGAGAGACCCATGAGAACCGGATAATTTCCTGAGCGGATATGATGTTGCAAGCGCTGACAATGAAAACATTCAAGTGACACATCATCTCATCACATCTTTATTAAAAGCTACTTCGGATACAGAATATTAAATCACTACCTTGTCCCTTAATCAGAAAATCGCACGACTAGTAAACATTCATAATTAAATGGCCACTGGATAACTTAAAAAAAAAAAATTAAAAAAACCCAACAGTAGGACATTCAACATAGGAAATTGTACTTTCAACGAAAAACTGAAGGGAGGAAAAACAGCCGTCTTCTTACTGACACACTTTGACTAAATTTGGAAAAGCAAATGAAGACTGCCTCAGACTACTCTAGGAGGTAAGTTCTTGAGATTTCTACAACTGCTTCAAGATACCAATTTCACAACGAAAATGTAATTGCTTTCCGGTAGCGTATTTTGGTAAACACTTGGGACGTTTAAGATAAAACTGGCTACAAAACCAAAAACTCGCTACAAAAATCTTATAAGGTAAAATGCCGGGACAAAACGCACTACCAGCAAGCATCAGTTAGAAATTAACGAGATAAATTTTGGCGGTTTTCAATTTCCATCAGTGAATCATTACTAAGATGTCTTTCAATTATTATCAGTAGCTTTGCGTTTTTTCTGTGATCATCGCCGCTCATACTCAAAATAAGCCGAGATAAAAACTACTTCGAGGAGGAGGAGGAGGAGGAGGAGGAGGAGGAGGAGGAGGAGGAGGAGGAGGAGGAGGAGGAGGAGAGGAGAGAGAGAGAGAGAGAGAGAGAG
>NC_087203.1:56631923-56636923 GCF_015104395.2 Macrobrachium nipponense | reverse complement strand
AATCTCGGCACAACATTCTCCTATCAGTTATGACTAAAATCCACACTCTCTTATCGTTACTATGCACTGAGAAGATATCAGCGAATAACTTCCTTACCTATCACAAGATAAATCGATAGTTACTTGATGGCTCACAAGAACCTCGTCATTTAGTAGTTATTTAATTTACCGAAAGTTCCACGAATGAAGAATACTAATGCAATTAGTAATCACTAACAGATTGTCACACGTTGGGCCGTGATGAAAAAACATAATTCTAATTTGAGGGGAAATGTAGATATAACATAAATAAATACTTCCACTATGTATGACACCCTCCCAAGGCATTAGTTCAAATTAAGTTACGGAAACAGGAAGCCTTCAGAGCAGGCTTCCACTGAAGTACACTCGACCCTCCGACCACTATCTGTAACGTTTAGAAAAGCCCACGCGCGGTTTTGGGGGCAAACGGCCTCATTCATCTACGCTGGCAAGCCCTCACACAACATTGTAAGTACTAATCATTTTAAAACGACTATATTTGGCATTATATTACCTCCCCGTCATTCATTAAAACAAATTAAAAAATCAGATTGGAGTTGGGTTCCCCACTCCAATTAACCGATATCATTGGGTAACAAAACACACACACACATTTAAGAAGCGACCCCCCCAAAAAAAGTCTTGCAAGATCGGTTGCTGAGAACTTATGAGAGACTATTTGCACATTTCCTACGTAATGACTAAAAAATTCGCCGAAGACAATGATGTATGGACGACTATTCATTTTCTAAACTGGTCCTGATTCTCCATTTTCATTAAAAAAAAAAAAAAATAGAGCCAACATTAGGCCTCGAGCCATACTGACCTGATCGTTCAGTAAGATGCCCTACGATTTGCAGAAGAACGTTTACACTTGAAAAAAATGCAAAAATATAAATATACGGGTACATTTATAATTGTGTATGAATAGACAAATTAGCAGAAATAAAAATGCGCTTAGTGAAAAAAATAAGTCTCAAAACAATGGAAGAAAAATATCTGAAACTTTAGATATCAGCATTATGTTTATTATTAAACTGCTTCCCCTCGTTCAGTATCAAACGTTACACAGATTACGAACTTGTTCGGGGGTTTGTGTATTCCTGCGTTGTTCGGCGCAACAGACCCATTCCTGTGAAGTATTAGGAATGTGATATTCTTCCAAATCAATACACTTTCGTTTTGGAGAGAGAGAGAGAGAGAGAGAGAGAGAGAGAGAGAGAGAGAGAGAGAGAGAGAGACTGCACGAATGATGAAATGATGACTTTCATGAATAGAATTCTGGTCCTCATGTACTTTGGTGCGAGGGTGAAGCACGCAATGGAACGCCTGCATTCAAATACGAAACTGATCTCTCATTTGAAAATGAAAATAAGTTGAAATTTCCTATGAGGACGCAAAAAAAAAAAAAAAAAAAAAAAAAAAAAAATCGATCTTTTCTATAAGACCTTCAATTAATATGGAGATACTCTGTTGACCGGCCTCTACTATAAAGGATATCCAAATGACGCAGACTTATCTATTAAGGATTTCGAAAATGATTCCCATCTTTTTTATAACTGCTTGAAAACACGTCCGTTTAACCTTCATTGTGTTTAGGACACAATCTTTCATCTAAAGGATCGAAAATGAGTCCATCTCCATTTTAGATCTTCGTGAATACGGTGGTTTCGACTTCAAATTTTGGAAAATACGTCGATATTTCCTTCAGGGGTTTCGGAAAATAAGTCGATCCTTCTTTCAAGGACTTGAAATATGACGACATTTCCTTTAAGTTACTAAAATTAAGTCGATCTCCCCCCGTAACGGAAAAAAAAAACAAGCAGACCTTCCCCCATTGTACTTCAAGAAGTGCATAACATTTTCCAAAAATACGCCGATGGTTCCCTTGGAGGGATTGTCGAGGGAACCTAATATGGAGAAGTGCAGAGCGAAAGGAAGGTCACATGCTAAGTCGTCCCCTTTAAGTTGAACGGGCGGCGGCCAACTGCCAGATAAGAAAAACTATTGATTATCACTTTCTCACTTCATGGCTTCATTCTCACGTTTCATCACGAGAGCGAGCATCTGATGACAGACTCCGAATCTGCCATGAGGCTACACAGGAACGGTACCCGAACACGATACGAACAGACACACAACATCTACCGACAGCGGCTCAACAAAATCAATATACAGTAATGGTCAAACTCAACTTGAATACACTGTGACTCCTTATAATCCCACTTAAGGAGAATGACGATGCGTATTTCTCTTTTTGACGTCCATGGGAATAATGTCTTGAAAATGAAATTTTTGTTGCAGCTACAAGGACACGAAATGCAGAACTTTTCTCGTCCCCAAAAGAGAGCTACCAATTCTTTAACCACAAGGTCGATATGTGTAAGGCTAAAATTGGTTTAACAATCGAGCAACTGCATAAAAAAATCTATACAAATATCTTAAGGGCAAACAAAATAAATATTTCCCAAGCACAGTTCATGCAAGTTAAAGAATGAGGAAATAAAAAAAATTGTTCACTACTCTGTTAGAGTAAAAGTTCCCCCGCAATCAATTTATCAAGAGCAATTCATTCCTCAACAGTCTTATGCTGCTTAAAGGAACCGGTTCCTTCACTGAATTTGAGATTAAAAGAAGTCTGCTCATTAAGTGATCTGTCAAGCGCACACACTTAACGAAATTACATCAAGAATCAATTTCCATATCTTTAATCAGCGCACGCCCACTCACTCACTCACTCACTCACTCAAGAGGACGAAGTCATTTTCACGAAATAACATTCCCGTTCTGAAAGCAAAGTGCGGGAAGGAATAACATTAATGCAACCCCTTGCCGCAGTGTCATGAGTGAGGAATTCCATTTTAGCATAACTGAATACAATCATATTTCTTTAATATCCCTGCAACAAGACTGTTAGAGGAACACCACTTGTTAACTGACCGAAGCTGGTAAAAAACCCCAAATATTGCTATCAACTAAATGGAGAATTCAATGTTAGGTCACATTAATCAGAACACGGTAAAAAAAAAAAAAAAAAAAAAAAAAAAAAAAAAAAAAAAAAAAAAAAAGGGGGGGGGGGGGGGGGGGGGGGGGGGACCTTCAGACACAGGAAGTCCCAAACGCGCACTATAAGAAGAGGCAACGCCATTAAAATGCCCTTCGCTCAATGCTGGCAATAATGTCACGGCGCGACCTTCACCTCCCTGACGGGCACTCGGCCCCAGGCATCACCCCAATACCCCCAGTCCCTCTTCTACAACCCACACATACCTCTACTTCCGGTAATGCAAATGAGGTCGTGACTCGAAAGGACACACTCAAGCACTCCACTGAAACAAGCATAACAAAAGCTGTCCCCCCCCCCCCAGCTTTTTTTGGGGGGAGGGGGGAGTGGATTGCCACAAGACTCGACCTAACAGACTCTAAAACATACCAATGACGGTGATTAATATTAAAACCAGAACCAAAGTAGCAAGGAACAGCAGAATAAATGAAGAAACAAGGGGGAAAGGAAAAAAAAGCAAGAATATTCTTCATAACTGCTTAAAAGAACAAGATTCACTACTTGCAAAGAGGCCGGTTACCAGGCGGCCTCTCTTGAATATCGCTGAATTTAGCATAATGAATAATTGAGGAGAGGAAGGTCACATGAAGAGTAAAAACCATCAAACCGTCAACAGCAAGAATAGACCCAACTAGTTTGACACTCGGAAAGTGGTACTGCATTTAAAAGAAAAATTCGAGGCGTTTTCACATCGGCTGTGTATGATGCCACCTAAGAAAACAAGGTCTGTCCCTTTCCCTTCATAAAGGCCACTTTACCTTCTGCCAACTTTTCCCCGAGATTGTGTACTACGCTACCCCTCATCACTCCCTTTCAGTCTTCGTTCTCTCGTTATTTGCAGGACACGCGCTCATGGACCCCATGCACGCGCGAGAGAAATGTCCCTGGGCTTGCACGAGATTCATGAACATTTTAAAAAAAATTCAATACCCAAAAACTGGGCTCGACCTCTACTCTGATCTAAAGAGCAGCTGGACTGATCACACGAATCAACATTTCTAATAACTTCTATGCAGAAAACTACGGCCAAAACGGTGAGACTAAACAAGAGAACTGAAGACTGAAAATGTGAACAAATAAAACTTGAGGCGGAAAACTTACCTGGTGAGACATGATGTCTGCATGAAGTTGTCGATGCTCTCGGATTTGCTCGTCTAGGCGATCGCGGTTGAGCGAGGCTGGCTTGCTCGCGTTCCTGCACAACAAAAGAAAAAAGCTTCGTTAGTAAATGAAACCAATTTCTACGAAGAGACTGATTCGTGTGGTACTGGAAATCAAGACTTTAATACAAAGTTTTCAATTCAGGAAAAATGTCTCATACGCTTTTCCTCTTATTCGGGTAAAGCGCTTGATGATCAATATTAACTGAATAGGATAGGATAGGATGGCAAGATTCTGATCATTATCATTCTTCAATAACGGAGGTGGAAGTATCATCAACTAAGATCAATTTTCAGTTAATGCTGTTATGTGTTACCACTTCTTATTTCACATATTTCACATACAGCGTACTTTTCATGCATCACTAAGTAAAACAATTCAAATAAACATGAATGAAAAAAATACGAATACAGTGAAAAAAGTTTAATCCATTTCTGACCAACAAACATCTTAAGCACAAAACGTGCCACTGTCAACAAAATACAAGGTTTATAACTCTTAAATAATGAAATGAATCAATTCTATGATATTTCCTCCTTTGCATAATGAAAAGTAAAGTATATTCCTATCAAAGAGTAACAGTTCAAAAATAAAAGAATCAACATCGTTACGAGAGCAAAATACCCAAATGGACATTCCAAGACCACTCTTTTCCTCAAGAGCCGTCTAACACAAATCAACCTCTGGATTCTATACTTGAGGACTTCAATTTTCTGTGCGCCATACACTGCGTGTAAGAATGCACGCACGCATA
>NC_087203.1:56584423-56629423 GCF_015104395.2 Macrobrachium nipponense | reverse complement strand
TGGATGAGATCATCGGGTACAGTCATAATGGAAGTTAACGATTTTGTTGCACGCAGTCCCTAACTCGAATGCTTCATTGTTTGACAGACTAAGTACTAATCCCAGCAATATTTCTTATGGGCACTGTCATAACCAAACTCGGAACTGAATGCCAGATGGGTCAATCTTCTGTTAACTATCCATGCAAATGCTCGTTCCAATGAATAATTAGTCTGTCCCTCTTCCTTTCATCCTTTGCATAAGACTGTTACACATTCAGGTCTCCAATACGCCTACATGAAACGAGGTTACGGTTTACTATATTCCCCAGAAAGACCTCAGGGCTTCACAAAAATAAAAACGACTGATTCAGAAATATTTCTCTTCCGGAGAACTCAAATGGATCGTACATTGAATTCAATTTCAATACATAACTGTACCAACTAGATCTCTTTAAGTATAAGTGCTCACGTGCAGTAGTGAAGATGGAAGGGATCAGCACAATCTGACGGCTTCTACTTTCTCAGGAGAAAAGCAGGAACACGGTACACCTGACTTTGAGTATCTCACTACTATTGACAGCTTCCATTCTCTCGAACTAAATTTGTTAACGCCGTACACGAATTCCTAAGATGCCATCACCAACGCTGACAGTTGTTTATATTTTCGTTATCTCAGCACGCATGTCAATCATAGTTTCAAGCCTAAGGCAGCTTAACACACTGCCTTCATCGAATTTAAACAAGCCACGGAATACAACGGAACACATCTCAATCGAGCCCGAATGCTGTTGCGTCTGTCTCTTGCTCGGCTTCTTAAATACTTCTGCGTCAATCACACGACCTGAGATATACAGCAACTGGTTTTACATGCCTGGAACTGGCTCTTTCCCGTCTCTCCGTTCAAGCACCACTAATACAATTATATACCCAGTTGACTCATGAAGACCGCGTTCCTTTTACGTTTAAAATCTACCCATCCTCCTTAAATCAAGGGACGGTGGCACTTGAAACATAAGTATTAGTATGAAAATAGGTATTGGTAAAGTGGTCATTGTGTGAATCACAGATATCTGACAATAGATTAACAAGCGTTACCCTTCGATAGTGCTGGGCAACTCTTCATCTTACAATGAAATGGACTTTTTTCTTATCTCCCCCACCTGCCCAGTATTGCGTTGATAGACTTTGCAGGTGATAAGAGGTAGGGTGATATACCGCATATTCCACGCCTGACAAATGTGATTACTTGCTTCATGTCGGTCTTCGTCTCTCTCTCTCTCTCTCTCTCTCTCTCTCTCTCTCTTCCAATTACGAGTACTTTCATCGTGTAATTCAATATAATTTGAAATCATTAGGTAGAATAAATTAAAAATACACCAGAGGATACATTACAACTGCTGCAGAATATATCGCATCAAAACTGCCCTTACTCCAACCTTCGAACCAGAAATCAACTGGTAAAATATTGAACATAAAGTAATAACTCCAAGTATTTCTAATATATTAAAATAAATAAACTGAAAATTGGAAAATATTCTGCAGTTACAGCACATTCTGTATCATTTGCTTTTATGGAGTTTTATATATTCTTAGGTTTTCCTCAGTTTAGCTCTTGTATCAACTCGATTATTCGGAGGCATATAAACCCTCTTATGGGATGGTTATACGGCTTCACGTTACGTAAATAAACAAAACCTCAAGACTTACTCCAGCATTACATCTTTCAGTTTAAAAGTATTAAGTGATGACGACCTGTTTAAAGTTAGTGTGGCGCAATAAACAGAAAACTAACAAAACTACAAATGATAAATCAAAGAAGAGGAATAAGAAAAACACGGAAATGAAACGTCGAACGATACTTCTCGGCATCAGAAATCTTTCTGTACTTCCATCTTCCACCCGGACACGCTGAGATGTCGAGACATGAAACTTAACAGAGATTCACTGCGGGAAAGATACCTCCACAACACATTTTTAAGAGCCGAATGCCCTGAGCATTCACGTGCATATCCTCAGCGCATTTGAAGTATTATGGCCTATTGGCCTTGTTATGACCCTTGGTGAATTTGAGCGGTATCTTATAATTTTGATATTTTGAATGCTCATTCTATGTTGAAAAAGTTAAGTCAAGGTAAGGATATACAGCCTTCCTTTATCTTATCTTATGAGACAACAATCTCGACAGTAACCTTACTTGATTATTAATAACACACAATGAGCTAAGACCTCCCCTTCGAAATACATTATTCTTCCTGAATCACTGTCTATGAACGTCACGAAATTCTAATGTCTACTTCAATGGCGACTGGACTTATGGATAAAAATAATCCTTCTCGTAGATATACTACAAAGTGTTCAAAAAATGGTTACTATTCCAAATCACAGTTATTATATGATTCTTTAACAATGAATACACACACTTCACTGAAAACAAAAAACAAGTGAACCAGCATCTATTTGCGACTTGGAGACCGCAAGCCAGCCAACCAACACCTTAAACGGTTCCATCTCTCTAGACGGTACATTCCTACCTCTCCCAAAATCTACGCACGTGACCGAGGCATACATTTGGCGAAACTTTGATAATAATCCACAGGAATCTTTCTGCACAGACAAGTACGCAAATCGAACCGAAACGCCATGTTACAACAAAAAAAAAAAAAAAAAAAAAAAAAAAATCTGAGGCCTCCGGTCAGAATGAAGTAAAAGGTCCACCACTTGAAATCAAATAAAAAAGATCTTCATCGCATCAGTCACGATCAATGACGATTCCACATTACATGGAACAGACAAGCAAAACCTGTTTCCTTGAAGGTGTTGCGATAAAACTCGAGAAAGAAATAAACTGATAATGCAAACACTTGGAATTACTATGAATAACCACGCCACCTTCACACCATAGCATCAAATTCACAAACAAATAATAAAAAAAAAGACAAGCGTCGTCAAGAAAAGAGAAATACAGCAAATAAAAATAAAGTTTATTCAAAAACAAAACGAAACCAAAATAACACTGGGGCCCCAGCCCGTGCGTGACTTTTCCTTCTTCACTGGATTGAAAGCAGACACCACTCCGAAGGTGACAATCCCTTTATGAGTCTATGAGGTGTGCACGTGGCACGAGGGACCTTAGGCTTAAGCCAGGCACCCCACGGCTCTCCCTCGCGCTTTAATTGTTGCTTACCCCCCCCCCCCCTCCACAACACCCGGTGGGAGATTTTATATATATATATATATATATATATATATATATATATATATATATATATATGTATATATATATCCACACATTTATATATATACCTATATCAACTTTTCACATACAAAATTGTTCTGTGTAATAGTACAATTACTAAGAGGCCCTCATTCAAACTAGATGGTACTTGTGGAAGTTTATTTTTATTTTTTCATAAAAAAGTTACAAGTTTTCAATGACAACTTTTTTGAGTAAATAACTCCACTAGACAACATTCTGTTTGAATGAGGCCCTTTTGGTAATATATATATATATATATATATATATATATATATATATATATATATATATATATATAATCGTTTCGTTTACGTTTTGCTACAGATCAAAATACTTATTAAAACATGCCCCTCAAAACCTAATATGTAAATTCTTGGAAACTCCTCAATGATGAACTAACGAAGCATTTTATTCCGGCAGTTATCCAGTAAAGCCAATGACAATGAACGTGTCGTTTCTTTTTCTTACAAGTCATATCTGACCTCTCCTATTAATATCTACTCCATGAAAGTACGCCAGGAAAGGTTGCATGCACCGCGACACCGCTTATTCAACGTGAATTACGGGAAAATAGCTACAACAAATTTCTACAAAAAAATTTGTTATGAATGGGTGCACGTCCAGAGCGTATGAATTTGAACCCCTGTGAAATTTCGCAAAATATTCTAAAATCTACCGTAAATGCTAGAAAATCTCTTGCACCCAGCCACCTATCGACAACAACAGTAGTGTTTGACACTCACCGAAGAGCTTTTCATAAACTTCATGTTCATAACTACATAAATAGTGCACAACATAACTGTCCATCTACATACTTATTTCTCACATTCCAAAACTATTCATATCAAAGATATGTACACAAGCAGGTAACACGCTTCTATGGTCACAGTTAATCAGCGACCTCTTTCCCTCATCTCCGTCCATCTATCTCTCTATCTATCTATATAGTGCAAGCGCGCGAGCGTGTGCGTGTGTGTGTGCAACCTTCTTGTATGAGCAGGAGCTGCTGTTTGTCACATGGTCTAGTACCTTGGCACTTGACACTGGGGCATCTCATTCTGGCATTTAATCAACCTAATGACTTCATGGCCTTTAGGGTCGCCAAAAGTCATTCCTTTGCAAATACCGAATTTGATCAACAGTTTGGCAATGGCAATACTATTCAACATTGTGAAAAATGACAAATTAAACAAATTTATATTTTTCCTAACACACAAACCTACGAAAGTAAGCCGTCACAACACTTTGGCACACAATGAGATTGCATAATTTATTGTATACAATTGTAAACTACGGCATCCTAAAATCTTGAATTCAGAAAGCGTTTATCTAAGGTCTTACTATAAAAGCGTTAGAGGAGTTGGTGCTAGCATGCATTACATAAACTTAGTTATTCACCTCGAAGGACCTTCAGAAATGCATTTTCTTGCGTTAAGTGTTAAGGTTTAAACACAGGGATAACATGCCCACTGCTGTTTTCCACCTAACACATCGTGTTGGGAAATCAATCAAGCACTTCCGTTATCACTCATGATTTTCCTCGTAATTTTAACGTTAAATCAAAACACTTCTATTTCCCGTTTCGTTATGTTCTTGAACATTGTCAATTTCGGATCATTTAACATAAAGCAACCACTAAAATAAACTAGATGGATGAGCGCCTGGATCCCGCGAATGATTTCCCGGCTCATCCCCCTTCGTCTACCCCGCACACAACACAAACATCACTAAAACGAGACGAGCATCAGCTACTGCCAGTGAGGCTGCTGGCCAGATACTGACGCGCCGAGTCGCCGACCAGCCAGACCAGCCCACAAGAGAGCAGCTCAGCACTATGGAAAGTGACCCAGCCCAACTATCCCCCCACCAGCCTCCGTCAACCCCAAAGCACAGTGTGCACAAAAGACTGCCATTCACCGCCAGTTCTCTCAACTCCTGTTCCCACCCGCCTACGCGCAAGAGCGCTCACGCACACAAATATATACAAATACATTATGCATACAACTGCATCTCAATGCCAGTTTCATGTTACACTTACTCATACCTTCTGACGGATTAACACAACATAACGTGGGCCATGTATGTCTGTGCCATGTTTGTCTTTACAATAACACCAGCTGCTTAAGAAGAAAACACTATGGAACCACCAATCTAATGAGATGATGTCAAAACCAGCACCTCTCTGGCTATAGACATAAGATCCGCTGTATGTCTGTTAGTTCTATGTTGTGGGTCAGAATTGGAATAAGTGCCATTTTTATTTCTATTCAAGAAGTAATTTCTCCCACGAGAAAACAGACAAAAGTCACTGCCACACTAGACCACAACCCCCCCTAAACCCTCCAATCACCTCTTGCAACAAGGATGACCACCACTTAAAAAAAATTAAATAAACACATTTATTAAAATGCACTAAAAGGTGAAAAAAAATTTTGAAGACACCAGGATTTTCTTACAATTAATAATCATGTCAACAAAAATAAAAGCGTGGCAACCAAACATGAAAGGAAATGCTACAAGAAAAGAAATATATTTTTCCTCTCATAGCATTTCCTTCCATGTTTGGTGCCCACTTAATTTTGTAGACACGATCAATTCTAAGAAAATCCTGTTTTCTCAAAAAATTATTTTACACTATTGCATTTGTAATAAAAGTGTGTTTAACCATTTTTTTTTTTTTACTTTTTTCATTTTATACTTGTAAGTTTTGACAGTAATTGTAACAGATTTATGACTGTAGCCAACGAAATTGATATCCTGTCGAGCCAAAGAAGGTTTGAAAAATCCGTAGTCATTTACAGTCAAATACAGATTCAAATGATTTCCCATCTTGTGAATAGTCTTTTATCTTCTCATTAAATTGTCTTAGGCCATGGCAATTAATGGCAGCAGAATTTGAGTACAAACACGTTCTCTTACATCTAAATCATTTATGTATTCTTACACGTTACATGTCCATTTCCAAGTCTCTCTCCTACAACTGTACCATTAACATTAGATAAATGTACCCAATATATACCCTTCCTTGTCTAAACCCAATAAACCATCCTCCTCCTCTAAAACCAAAGTATGCTTTGTCCTTTCTTGCTTACTGTCTTGGTTTCTCAATCAAAATAGTTCTACACATATTCTTCCATCTTCATGAGGTATACTTCTTCTTCCCAGCTTGTTCCCATTTTTATATGGGGTCGCCGTTTCGGATGAGCCGTTTCCATCTATTTCTATCTTGTGCTTCTGCCTCATCAATTCCCTTCTCATTTAAGAGTCCTCTCACACAGTCCTTCCATCTCTTTCTTGGTACTCCCTCTTTTTCTTCTTCCTTGCACCTCCACCCCCATAGTATGTCTCCCAGCGTGGTCCTTCATCTCTCCTAAACAGGTGTCCATACCATCTCAGGCCTTCCCCTCCAATGCGGACTTTCTTTGATACTTCCACCACCTTAGTTGACCCCCTTATGTAGTCATTTCTGATCCTATCCACTCTTGTTACCCCAGACATCCACCTAAGCATTCTCATTTCTGCCACATCCATCTTCTTCTGCTCTGCTTTTCTCATGCTTGCTGTTTCCGTACCATACAGCATTGCTGTTTTTACCACAGTCTTGTGAAATTTTCCTTTAACCTAAGCGGCACTCTTTTGTCACAAAGAACTCCCGAGGCCGCTCTCCAGTTGTTCCAGCCTGCCTGTACCCGATGTTTTACTTCTTCTTCCATACTTCCTCCAGCGTTAACAAAAGATCCCAAATACTTAAACTTATCAACTCTCCTTATTTGCTCTCCACCAAGCTGAATACTTTCTCTATCATCCCCCTCAGTGGTGGTACACATATATTCTGTCTTGGATCTACTTATTCTCATTCCTCTGTCCTCCAGTACTTGTCTCCATCTTTCCAATTTCACTTCCAGATCTTCCCTGCTCTCTGCACAGAACAATATCATCCGCATACAATATGTTCCATGGTACTGTCTCCCTTACTTCCTCTATCATAACATCCATCACTATGTTAAAGATAAATGGGCTCAGAGCCGACCCCATGGTGTAATCCTACTCTCACCTCAAAACCTTCTGTCTCCCCAACACTGCTCCTCACTCTGGTAAATACATTCCGGTACATCTCTTGTATCAATCGCACATACTTCTCTGGCACCATCTTCTCCCTCAGGCTCCTCCATACCTCTTGTCTCGGGACTCGGTCATAAGCCTTTTCAAGGTCAATGAATACCATATGTATGGTCCCTTTGTCTTTCCCGAATTTCTCCATTATTTGCCTCAGACAAAATATACCATCTGTTGTTCCCCTTCCCTTCATAAATCCCATCTGCTCTTTACCTATTTGTACTTCTTCTCTCAGTCTAGCATCTATCATCCTTTCCAGTATCTTCAAAGTGTGGGACATCATGAGGTATACTTAACACACCTTTACCAGCCAGTTGGTTACACGCCACCCCACTGTTATAACATCACCCCTGGTATCACCTCTAACTGTAACACGCCATCGCAATTGTAACTACTCTCCATACCATTAACATTTACAAACACTTAAACTTCCACCCTTACATTCTCAAAAGACATTTTCACAAAGCTTAACATACGTACTTATATTCAATACCTTACTCTTTATATAATTTTGCTGTTCTATCGACTTCTTTTAATAACCTTCATTATAATAGCACAATATCCAAGTGTTCATTTTCCTTTCTCCCAGCATCAACATCTACTGTCAAATATTTGTTCACATTTTCACAAAACATTCCACAGGAGCTTCTCAAGTGGACCCAAATACATACCTAAAACTCATTCATTTCGTAGTATGAAATACGATGAAAACAACAAATCGAGTACTACTTAAATATCCTTGACTAAATAGATTGCTTTCAAAAATATATTCATTTCCTCACGACAGCAATAAAACAGAAGTGCACTGAATAATAAAAAAAGCTTAATTTTTACATGCTTAAAAAATAACAATTTCCACAGTAATCCATTTGCATTTTTAGTATCAAATTCTGAGGGGAAAACTACTAAAAACAAGTTAAGGGGCAGAAAATATGATACATAAAATAATTATCAACTAATCCATAAAACTGTCACACAACAATACAATCTCAATTGAACCATGGATTTTGAATTTATCAGTGCAGCTAGAAGTAGTATAGTAATCACTGATGTACAAATTTTAATGTTCTCAGACACTTGTAAGTAAAGCATTGTCCAACTGATAAATATTGCAAAAATCCCACAAGGCATTACATTTGCAGCATAACACTGCATTCATTATCTGCTACTTGGGATACAAGCACATGAACTTCAAGGGGGAGGGGAAAGATATTCTTACATGACAAGACAAAAAGCATTAGACTCCCAAAGGTGTTTACCAACAACGCTCATTTGCTAATTAGTCTTTTAACATTTAAGAGTAGCCTCTATGATACTTAAGCCATCTCACAGCATTTCACCATTATATTATCTGACTAAGTTTTTTTTATTAAAACATTTTTGTATATGACAAGTGTTAATGGGGAGCTGAAGTTTAAACTTATTAATCTAGCTTCAAATTCTTTCATTTTGCAAAGGAGGGAAGGCTTCTACTGATTTTTTTTCATTCAAAAATCATCTTAAACAAAATACAGAGCCTAGATATAGTTGTTAAATAGATGATCAGTTCGTTAGTATGGTTAAATAGTTACCGAGGATTTACCTACCCGGTTGCTCACATTTCATCTCAATATATGCTGAATGTTAAGTTAAAACATGACAAAAGTATAAGAATTTGTACTTACTTTAACTGAAGATCAATGTTGTTCAGCCATGACATGAGAGAGTCTAAACCTTCCTGGACTCCTTGGCACTGTACAAGTGCTGTATCAAGTTCTTGACAACGAAGACCCAGACGATCAGCCAATTCATTGTAGCGTTCATACAACTCCTCAGGTGGAATTTCAATAGCCTCCCGTTCAGCATCATCAAGCTCTCCTTCTAGTGCACGTAGAAGAGCAGCTGCTGTTCCACGACAATTGTCGAAGAGCCTAGATTGGGCAACAACATCATTATTGATGGCTTTTGCTTTGTCAAGCTGATCTTGAACTCCTTTAGGATCAGCACCAACAGGCTCTTGTAAAATCCGACTAATCTTAACTTCAGTGTCCTTAAGCCAACGAGATGCCTTTTCTATAGCTTCACTATAATCTCGCTGCTTGTTTCCAACACTAGTTACCTGTAGAGAATGTAGAAAACAGATCTTAACTTTTGTGGCACTTGTGGCACTAAGCATATAACTAACAAATTTCAATTAATAATTCAAAGAAAGACTTTTAGAAACTTTTTACAACTAACGTTAAAAATCCAACTCTTGAGAAAAAACTACAAGACTTAGTATGCACACTATGTAGTGCTGAATAAGAGTTTTGGTATAAGCCAATCTTTTCAAAAATACCTTTTAACAACCATAATAGTTTAAAACTAATTTTGCAGTACTTATGTTTGATTCAAACTTTTATCACATTGCCTTCATAAGAAAAGTAGTTTTATTTATTGTATTCTAAAGTATAAAAAAATAAAGACTATTACCTTATCAACAAGCTTATTTGCACGGGCTAGGAGGTCTTTAAATTCAGCCGAGACATCATCAGCAGCATCCCGAACAACTGAATCTGGATCAGCTTGCAAAATGGGGTATCGATCCTTGATAGACGTTCGGAAGTTATTGACTGTCCGCAGGTATATGCTAGACTCTTCCAAGAACTTCTGGGTTGCCATAGTGATAAAGCGCAGGTCAGCCTGATGAGCAATGACATCTCCCAAAAAGTCTCTACACCCTTGTTCATGGTTCTTGATTTTATTGAGATCTGAGCAGAGTCGCTCTTTTTCTAGCAGAGTTTTGGTAGCTTGTTTTAACCAGGTTCGGAATAATGCAATCTCCTTTTCGTATTTCGAAAACTCCTCCATAGCCGTAGTCAACCGTCTGTGTGTAGTATCAGCTTGGTCCACACAACGGTCATACCGCTGCTTCAAAAGTGTAGCTGCCTGATCTAAAGAGTCAAGTTCTTCACGGGACAAGACTTCACCACCCTGGTTAACTACCTGCCTGACACCATCCAAGCAAGTTCCAAGTGGGCGGAACATTTCATCCAACTCATCCTTAATTGCCTGCAAGTAGAGAGAGACTTCTAGTGAGCAAAAAACAAATGATACAGTTGTCACTACTTGACCACTGAGTTAATTACTTCCTGTAATTATCATAGAAGCAAATTTCAAGTAAAATAGGCTTTTCATTGAATTAAGTGGTTACAGTTAAGAAAATTTTCTTTATAAGACACCTTCAAAAATTTTTGTGAATGCTCACCTTAACAGTGTTTATCTGGTTGCGCAAGCCATTAGCACTCTCACTGACTGGTTCTTGCTCTGCTAATCTTCTTTCTATTTCACTTACTTTGTCCATCATTTCTACGATAGTTGCATCACACTGCTTATATTTTTCAATCATAGCTTGCTGTAATGTATATGTATAAAAATACTCATTAAACTCAAAATGTGATGAGGGTATTGCTCACCTATCAGTATGAAGATATAACTCATTTAGCATAATTATTTGCAAGTAGTAATGTATTTCATGACTGAAACATTTACAGTACCAGCATCCAAAACAAAAACTTCAAATATGGTAAAATAGCAACAATGGCACAATTATTGAACAACACGTGCTTCATGACCTCAATGATACAAGGCAATACACAGTAGAATACTTTGGATGCAATATTACAACATACATAGCAAAACATAAAAAAAAAAACAACAAAGACAGTAGGAGTAACGTTAGTAGAGCCTAATAAATAAGGTGTCGGTGTTGTGCGGATGTAGCTGGAACATGGGAAGGAGGCAGGATGTAGGGAGTGGAGGAAAGCAAGGGGAGGAAAGTAAGGTCTGGTTGACCCAAAAACAAAAAATGTATAAAAAAAAAATGAGCCATGGAAGGCAGGCAGTCACAAAAGCCCACAGTCCATGACAGTCAAATAAGTCGTAATGCACACAGCACGACTTAGCAGCAGGCACAAGAGATCTCCATAGCGCCACAAAAAAAAAAGAAAAAAGTGAAAAAAATTTAGGTCTTAGGAATACAGTATACTGTACAATAAAGAAACTGAGCAATAAAAAATAACCTTACAAGCTACCTTAATTCTACAAAATAAGCAAAAAAATTTAGCCACAAAATAATCCTTGAAAAAAGGAGATAAAATCCTGAAACAAATAAAGACAAGGTACATACAGTTAGTATACTGTTCACCAGTGTTTAGTCAGCAAGCTAGTATATTATTTATACTTTAGGGTTAGTTATACCATATAATACCATTTATAACACCTCAAGCACAACTTTTGTTATTAAAACATCCATACACATTAAGACTAAAAAGCATTCTATTGCCTGGGCTGAGTATGTGCAGGCAGGATATAAATTTACATTTTTTACAATATACAATAGCAACAGCAAACTGTACCACGTAAAGTAATGTGGTATTACTAAGGTTGCTACACATAGAGCAATAAGTATGGTAGCCGGTGAGTGCAGATCATTCCCCAAGCGAGCATAGTTATTAGTGCAGCTTACCCGCGCTTGTGCGGCGAGAAGATACCCTTGGCGGCGGGCTTCAGGAAGTGGGTAGCGTGTGCCCGCAGTTGAATCCACTACAGAGCCACCCTGATCATCCAGCACACCAGATTTAGCTGCCTCGGTCATAGTCTGGATATTACCACTTGCTGGACATTTCACCATGGTAGTAGTATTGTCAATAAACCCGCAAGCTACTGCTTCTTGCAATGTTACATAATCATTTTGAAGCGGGTTCATTAATTTTCCACTAGCATTATCATAGAGGCTGTAATCTAGAGCCTCAAGTAAAGCTACTCCCCGACATGGAGTAATAATTAAGCCAGCTTGCAGCGCAGCATCAAAGGTCAGCAAATGACTGGTAGCAGTATTAAATACCATGCCCTTCTCTGCGTCTATAGCACCTAATTCACAAGCTTCCAGTAACTTGAGAAGACGGCGCTCCTTTGTGTGCTTCACCAACCCAGTTTGTGGATCAATGAGACCAAGACGACACGTTTCCCTTAAGTTCAACACTTCTTTGGAGTTTGGATCTGTAAACATCCCAGACTCAACATTCAAATGACCTTTATCAATTGCTTCATCAAGTGAAAGAGGATCTCTGAAAAATACTATTGTTCCCTGATCAAATATAATGCACAACGTTTTCAATGTGCCAGTCTGGGGATCATAGAGAGCTCGCTTTTTGAGGTCTACCAAACCCTCTTGTATACCCCTTTTCAGTGTTTTATACCTTCCCGTACAAGGATCTTTTATTACAGCTGAGTCTGGATCAATGAGCTCATACCTTAAGGCTTCTTCTAGAGTGTACACTTTACCATTCACCGGATCTGTGTATGTTCCCTTTTCTAAGTCAATTAAACCTTCTCGGACGGCTTTTGTAAAAGTAGTAGGTTTCCCCACTGTTACAATCAATCCCCGTTCAAAAGCTATATTCAGTGTGTATGATTTGTTTGTTTGTGGATCCTTCACAAGTCCTTTTGAAACATCAATGTCTTTGTCTTCAACTGCTGACCTTATGCTCTTGAGGGAATTATCTGTGGGGTTCTTCAATGCTGAGGTGTTACCATCTATAAGACCATGAGCAATTGCTGCTTCAATATTAAGATGATCACCAACACTTGGTTCGATGAAAGTACCAGCCTCTGGACAATAAAGTAAATACCCTAAAGCTTCTTCAACTGTAAGGGGACGCTTAGATGTTAAAATGAGCTTCTGATCAACTGCTTCCTGAAGAGTCAGCTGCTCCTGTGATTCTGGTATTATGTATTTTCCTTTTATTTCATCAATAAAACCTTCATTTACAGCAACACTTAATTTCATGAAACGAGGTTTGTTAGCATCCCTGATTAAAGATATATCTGGATTGACAATGTTCTGTTTGCAAGCATCAGCCAAAGTTAATTTACGACCAGTGTTGGGTTGGATCATGCGGCCTGACTTATTATCATAAAAGCCCATGACAACAGCATGATAGAGTGACCGTGGTTTGTCGATGTCTAATATCATACCTTGATCTAAAGCTTCCATCAAAGTAAGAGCACATCCTGACTTAGGATCATAAAACTTTCCATGCCGTCGATCAATAATACCTTCTCTGCATGTCTGTACTAATGAAAGGCAAGAGGAGGAATCCTTATCCCAGTAACAGGGAAGGCTAGGATTTATAACTAATCGTCTCATGGCTTCATGTAATGTAATTTTCTTTCCAGTGTTTACATCTGTAAAGAGCCCTTCTTCCTCATCCAGAAGACCCTGATGAAGAGCACGCTGAAGGGACATAGCTATCCGACTGTCAACTATGAGACTCAATTCATATGCTTCTAATAAGGTATGTTCTGTACCAGACTGATGATTTTTAACAAGAGAAGTATTTCCATTAATAATGTCAGAGTCTACAGCTTCACGTAGATTGACTTTCTTGAGACGACCTGAGAGTGTGTCTTTAACATGTGCTGAATCAGGGTCAATCATCTGAACTGACAATGCTTTTGAGATAGAGATCCATTCACCAGAAGCTGGATGCAAGAAATTACCACTTTCTTCATCATACAATTCTTTGATTATAACTACTCTTAAAGCCATTGGCATCTGTGCATCTATCAAATAGTCCTGTTCAAATGCATCTTTGAAATTCAACTTCTTTATTCGGCCAAAATTCATCATCCCAGATCTAACATCAACAATTTCATTACAAATGGCCTGTTTAAAGCTCATGAGCTTCTCTGTATTAGGATCTCGAGCTAATGTGGTGCTTGGATCAATGACACCACTTCGTATGGCCCTGCTTAATGTTAATTCATCCTCAGACATAGGACAGGTGATGCGTCCAGTGCTGGGATTATAAAGGCCTTTACTCACAGCTTGATACAAGGTAAACACAGTTCTTCCTTCTATAACAACACCTTTGGTAACAGCATCTGTCAACTCCATTTCAGCTCCTGTTAGAGGGTCACGGAATGTCCCTGCTACTGCATCAATTATGCCAAGTTTAATGGCTTCATCTAATGTTATGGGCTCCCCAGTTCGAGGATCTTTAGCAGATAAGCATGAAGGATCAATGACCCCTTGTTCTATTGCCTCTTTTATTGTTAAACGATTTCCGTCTAATGTGATTAAACCAGTTTTTGGATCAAATAGACCTTCTTCAATGACCTGTTGCAAAGTAAGTGACCCCATTACGGTAACTATGTAGCCTTTTCTTACAGCCTCAGCCAAATCCATTTTCTCAGGTTGCATTAACAGAGATTTATCTCCATCTAACACAGCTTTGTCAACTGCCTCTGAAATGGTTAAAACTTCATCTTGAAGTTTAACTCTAGCGTTGCTAACATTAATTAATTTACAAGCAACAGAAGCATTAAATGACAACCCTTCACCTTCACAAGCATCGTAAAACTCACCAACTGTTGGGTCATACATATCACTGAGAACAGCATCTTTAAGAGGCACAGATGGTCGCTTTATCACAATTAATTTCTGGTGAACTGCTTCATCAAGGGGCATAAAAGTATTTTTCAAAGTATTCTTAAGTTTACCATTTTGAGCTACCACTAGATCATGGAGTAAGGCATCATCAAGAGTAACATACTTGTCAGCCAAAACATCTTTGCACAAGGTAATAAACGAGTCCACTAAACCTCTTTTAACAGCCTCATCAACGTCTACCTTCATTTTCATTAGTGGGTCACTTATTTTACCAGATTTAGGGTCATAAAGGCCTTTTTTAACTACAGCCACAAGAGACATGGATCTCCTCTTAGGCAGAAGTGTTCCCTTAGCTATGGCAGTATTCAGATCCATTTCACAGCCATTCTCTGGATTTGTGTAAGTCCCTTTATTCAGATCGACAAGACCCATATCAATGGCTTCCTTCATAGTAACAATATCTTCACTTCTTGGATCATACACATGTATAGTAGAAGGATCAATCTTACCACTCTGTATAGCTTGGCAAATATCTACATTTTTACCAGTGGCTGGATCAGTAATTATACCTGTATCAGGTTTAACAATACCTGTGGCAATAGCCTCATTCAAGTCAATCGCTTGGGTGGTAGCTACCACAGATGGCTCTTCAATCTGCTTTTGATCTTGTGCTTTAACAACATTGTTTTTCACAGCCTCAAAGAAAGGAAGAGATTTGCCTGTACTTGCATCTGTAATTTCTCCAGTTGCTGCATTGACAACCCCTCTTTCCAATGCTTTACTTAGAGTAAGTTCTTCCCCTGTTGCTGGATTCTTTACAATTATCTGCTCAGGGTTCAGTACACCAGACTCAATAGCCTTCTCAAAAGCTATATTTTCTCCAGTGACTGCATCAACAAACTGACCATTTTCTGGATCAAAAAGACCTCTTTCTGTCATAACTGCAGGATCAAGTGATTTTATGACTTCTGTTATAATTGTCACCTCCTCTACAATCCATATTTCAGTTCTGCTTCTAATTTCAATAATTGTGGTCAACTCGATAATCTCTTCAATCACGGCTTGCCTAACAAGTTTCCGGTTTCCTGTAGATGGTACGACAACAACACATGAATCAACATCAATATATCCACCCTCCATGGCATTTCTTAAAGTCATTTTCTGACCCACTTCAATCACAGGCAAAGTAACTTTATCTTCAGGGGATAATGATGGCCGCCGTAACATATCTTCTGCAGTTCTTGCAGGAATATACTCTTCTACAATATCTGTAACCATAGTTGTGGACTTGGGAGGAGATGAGGATTTCTTCAGCTTATCACGAGCTTCCTTAATGACTTCTGTTACAGCCATTCCAGCCAAGATTGGCGCACCAATCACAGCCAACAATCCCATTTTCACAGCATCCTTGACCTTCACTTTACTTCCAGATTTGGAATCAATGAAATCTCCACCCTTAACATCAATAACTCCCTTATCTATAGCTTCTTTTGTAGATAATGCTAAGCCACTCTTGGTGTCATAAACTACTGCTTCACCATCAATTACACCTTTATCAACTGCTTCATCTAAAGTTAAAAGAACTCCAGTTTGAGGATCTTTGAATTTTCCAGATTTTTCATGATAAATTGTTGAAAAGGCTTGCATGATGTTGATTTTGCTGGTTACCTCTGTGGATGGTGCAGCTTCAACTGGTTCAACTAAGCCATGCTGAATGGCTTTGTCAATAGGCACAACCTCCCCTGTACTCGGATCTTTGAAAGTCCCACTTCCAAAATCAACATGCCCTCCTTCAACTGCTTCACGGAAACTGAGTTTCTCCTCTGAGGTTACAGTTATGTCTATGTCCTTTACAATCCCTTGCTTCTTGGCTTCTTCTAGGGACACTACTTCGCCTGTGTTTGTGTTCCTGATTTCAGTGGGACTAATGAGAACAAAACCTGACCTGACCTCAACTTTTCTAGTGGTTATAGTTTCATATGATCTAACAGTTTCAGTAATAATCTCCTCACATACAACTTCAGTTTCAGAACTTGGTACAAGAGTTGTCATGGGCTTAATCTGAAGGATTCCACTTTCAACAGCTCTCTCAACAGGAATCTTTTCTCCAGTGTTAGGAACAGTGAATGTGCAGGAGTCGACATCAATCAATTTGCAGTCCAAAGCTTGAGTAACCTGAACACTGTCTGGTAATATAGGGCATGGGATTGCAAAAATAAAGTTGTTGTCAATGGCTACTTTCACAGGCTGGCGATCACTTGTGAGAGGATGGATAATTTCTTTATTTTGTGGGTCAATCAACCCCCTTTCTAGTGCTACTGGGAAAGTCATTCCAAGAGGAGGTAGCCAATCCACTCTTGGAACAGCAGAAGCAACAAACACATCATCTGAATCTACAGCTTCCAGAACTGATATGGGCCCTTGCTTTTCGAAGACTTCACCGGTATCTGGATTTATAATTCCTTTTTCTATTGCTTCTTCTAAGGTAATTGTTCTCTTTGTAGATGGTTCAATAACTTGAGATACTGGATCAATAATATCACAGAGTATTGCCTCATGAAGTGTAAGGGCATCACCAGTTTCTGGATGAATAAATTTCTGAGAGGCTTTATCAAACAGTCCTTGAGAAACTAGTTCTGGTAAAGTAACACTCCTGCCCACTGGAATAAGAATATTTCCAGTGGCACTATCCAAAACTCCTCTCTCTAAAGCTTCATTTATAGTAAGAGGTTCTCCTCGTGCAACATCAACAATTGCACCAGTATTACCATCAATCTTCTTTAATCTAACAGCATTTTCTAAAGTTAACTTCTCCCCAGCAGGGCCTCTAAAGTTATCTGGGTTCTCAAGAACATTTGCTGTCTTTTCATCAACAACACCTTTAGCAACAGCCCGTTTTGGCTTCATGGACTTTCTTCGTACTTTTTGCAGCTGTACTGGTTTACCTTCATGATCAGGACTAGGGATAATTTTTGCACGCCCAATTGCAACACTAAACTTCGGTTCTGTTGTAACCCATTCTCTTGGCTTTTCACCTACATCTTCACCAGGACTTGAACCTCGACTTGAGATTTTAACAGCTGAGGGTTCCTTAACAGCAGGTCCTACGCCGTCCTCTGACAATGGCTCTGCTTTATCTTGACCTTTGATTTTTTCTAATTCAACCTGATCCTGACCCTCATGTGGGGACTGTAATTTTGTAATTACTAATGCGCTCTCCTCAAAATCACCTGTATCCTTTTCCTTTGATGGTAATTTTTCATCTTTACTTGGTGTTGTAGATTCACTCCTTTCCTTTAATGGTGATGGAGACTTATCACCTTCGGCTAATGGTAATTTTTCATCTTTGCTTACTGGTGATTGAGATTTGTCACTTTTATCTGATGGCAATGGTGATCTTTCACCCTCTTTAAAAGCTGATGGTAATTTTCCACTCTCCTTTAATGGTGAAGGCAATTTTTCTCCTTCCTTTAACGGTGATAGTGACCTCTCACTTTCCTTGGAAAGCGATGGTAATTTATCACTTCCCTCAGAAGATACTTCAGTTATATCCTGTAGGCTGTCTGCCTCAGTGTCATCCTGAACCTTATCCTTTCCTGTTGTCTTGGATTTATCACTTGGCTTTACTTCTTTATCTGCTAATGTACTTGCAGGCTTACCTACATCTCTCACTGGGGAGATTTGTGTATCAGCCTGATCAACAGGTTTGCTTTTCTCACTAATGGGCGATTCTGACATGTCCTGTGGTTTGCCTCCTTCATAGCTATCTTGAATCTTCATGGTCAAATCAGTTGGTTTAGCACTTAAGGGAGTATCACTCAATACATCACCAGTTTCTTGCTTTCTCGAGGTGGCCACCCAAGCCTCGGTTTCATCTGTGGGCTTGATAAAATCACCACTTTCTTGTCCATGTTTAACATCAACAGCATGTTTATCTTTGGGAATTAATTCTTTAATTTGAAGACTTTCACTTGAATCAGTAGGAATACTGTCACCAAAGGCTCTTTCGGCTTCAGCTTTAACACTTAGAATTTCTGCTGGCTTGTCTCCTTTATCTGACATTTTCTGGATTTCCTGAATTCTACCATGTGCTGTGCTTCTAATCTGCTCTAATTCTTCAGGTGATATAAGCCCTTGAGAGACTGCTTCTTCAGGAGTCAATTCTTTACCACTTACAGGATCTTGTAGTATCACATCTGTTTCAACAACTGTAGTCGACTTTATTGTAGTGCGTGAAAGTCTCCCAACTACAGATTCTCTGAGGTCCTCCTCTGGAGAAGAATCTGTTATAAGTTCTACACTTTCTTCAATAATGATTTCAGAACCTGTTTTTGGATCAATTTTCCTTATCTTCTGGACACCTTTCTTAATAACTTGAGCTGCAGCCACTCCAGCAATGACTGGGGCACCAATCACAGCAGCAACTCCAAGAAGACCAAATTTGGCAGCATCTTTCAATGATATTTTCTTGCCTGACTTGTCCTTGTATTCACCTGAATCTTTGTCTATAATACCCTTCTTCATGGCTTCAGTCAAATTCAGATCACGACCTGACTGAGGATCTTTTACTTTTACACCTGTTGGCTGAATCTTTCCTTCCTTCACTGCTGTGACAACATCTACAACAGAGCCATCATCCATCTGAACATTGCCAAGTGCTGGATCAAAAAAGACTCCTGGTTTAATTTCAATTGAAGAACTATCAACACTGTGCTCATTTGTTTTAATATCATGGAAATGACCAGCACTATCAGTTTCTACTCCAGAAGACACCTGAACTTTATCTGGTTGCCCTTCAATACTGGTAATCTGAATTACTCTCCCCGGCACAGATTCTTGGAAGTCTGTTCGATCCTTAAGAATAATAAATTTCTTTGAGATTGCCTCTTTTGCTGTCATTCTTCTGTCAGTTGGAGATTCACCATCTGGATACTTTCCAGTACAATCTAATACACTTTTACTTAAAGCTCTCATAAGGGTGATTATTCTTCCACTCTTAGGATCAACTACTTCAGCTGACCTCTGATCAATTATACCAATCTTTACACATTCTTCAAAGCTCACAAGTCTATCTGTACCAGGAATTGTGAACAAACCTGTTACTGGATCAAAGAGTTTCTTTTCTATAGCTTCTTTTAAGTACCAACCATCAGGGGGTAATTCAAGTGTGCGTGTGTTAACAGAGAAGCTTTCATGCATTACATTAGCTCCTGGTAATGAAGCCCCAGATGAAGTCATATCCAGCTCATCAACATTACTCATAGCACTATCAACAGAATCTTCAGGGGATTTTAGAGCACTTTTAATTCTCCTTGGTGGCCTTTCTGGTGAAACTGCTGGACTTCCAGGCACACCTTTCTCTGGTGAAGTAGGAGCAGATTCATCTGTCTTTAAAGATTCAGGGCCTATACCACTTGACTTCATTGGAGAATCTGGTCTTGAACCAAATGACTTAACAAGAGACCCATCTCCTGAATCTGTGTAAGGGGACATCTGTCTTGAACTAACAGATTTTGATGGGGATGCTGGTTGTGACCCTACGGGGGATATATCTTCATATTTATTTGTGTCATCAAACAGTTTATCAGGTCTGTCTCTTATTGGAGAAGTCTTTTTCCCTTGGTCCAAAGACTTCAGAGGTGAAATTCTTCCTTTAGATTCCTCTATTTTCTTGCTTTCTGGTGAGAGGGGTAGGCTCTTCTTCGGTGAGCTTTCTCTACTTGAAATCTTTTGTGGGGAGGATGGTGAAGATCTGGAAGGAGACGAGACTTTGGAGAAAGATTTTTCAGCATCTGTTTTTTCAGGTGTACTACTACCAGACTTTACCCATGACTCTTTATCAGGTGTTACTTTTCTGGCACTTTTAGTTGGGCTTGGAGACTTTGAAGGTGACATATGTCTTTTAGTAGCCTCTCTTGTCACAGAGTCTGTAGTTTCTACAAGCATTGAGGATGTACCATTGCTGTCAGGTAAATCTCCTGGCCAATCTGCTGACAAAACTAAGAGACCTTCCTTGATGGCTTCATCTAAAGGAATCACTTTGTTGGTTGTACTATCAAGGTATGTTCCTTCTTTTTCATTGATAAGTCCTTTACTCTTTGCCTCTTGTAATGTAACAGATGATTCTGTTGTATGAATACCTGAACTCTTTACAGTAACACATCTTTTGATTGTTTTGATAATTGTTGCAGTTGTAACTGTGACACTCAAGAGCCCCTTCAAAGTGGCAGCACCTTCACGTGTTATGAGGCCTTTATCGACTGCATCTTGAAGTGCAATTGCTTTGCCAGTTTTAGGATCAAGAATCTGGCCTGTGTTAGGATCCAAGCGTCCTTTCAGCACTGCATCCACAACATTCATTTCCTCTCCATTTTCATCAAACATTCCTATTTTCATCTTGAGTGTTTCTAGTATCTGAGGTTGAATTAACTTTGAGGCAACAGCATCATCTAATGTCATCATATTTCCAGTCTTTAGATCCCTAAACAAACCACTCTCTGAATCAATAATACCTTTCAATAAAGCTATTCTGAAACTAATATAACCCCCACTTTCTACATCCTTAATTCCATCAATATCAAATATAGTCTTTGTGGAGACAGAAGTAATCAAACCTTTGTTAACTGCATCAACCAAACTTAAAATTTCACCTGTCTCAGTGTCTCTATATTTACCCTCAGGAAGTATCACAGAAAACATGAAGGCCTCTGGAAGTGTCAAAAGTGCATTTGCTGCTTTGTCTTTAACAGACTTCAGTTCAACATCAACTATTCCCTTTCCAACAGCTTCTAATAATGGTACATGGTCTTTCATTTGTGGGTCTTGAATATGACCATTAGCATTGAGCAGCTTTAAATCATGGCAATCTTTCAATGTATATGGACGATATATAAGTTGCTCTTGCACTGCCACATCAAATGGCACCTTTTCTCCTGTAACACTGTTAACGTATCTCCCAGCAGTTACATCTAATATGCCAGCTTGGATAGCTTCAGCCACAGTCATTTTACATCCAGTATCAGTATTGACAACCTCTCTCACATGAGATGCTAACAAACCTTTTTCAATCGCTTCATCTAAAGTGTACTTATTTCCAGAATTCCTATCAACTGCCTGACCAGAATATGGATCTATAAAACCTTGATTAACAGCCTCGGAGAGTGTTACACCACTTGTTGGCGTGAAAGACGGTTCAGCAGAAATAAATCCCTTGGCAAAAGCATGAGTCAGTGGCATCTTCTCTCCAGAACTTGCATCAGTAAATTCTCCTGTCCTTACATTAACACGTCCTTCAACTATCGCATTGTATAGAGATAACGACTCCACCACTGGAACACAGACTTGTGTAAAGAAGCTTACCTTCTCTAAAATGACGAAGCCGACCTTTGCAGCCTCTTCAGGTGTAAGCTGTTTGCCTGTTGTAGGGTCCATAAAGACTCCCTCTTTGGGATTGAAAATCCCTCTCTTAGTAGCTTCAAGTAGTGTGATTTCCTTTCCAGTGGCTGGGTCCTTGATACCACAGGGAGTGTCCAAATGATTAAGGAGGGCTTGGCTGACATAGCCCCGCTCAACACCCTCTGAGAGAGGGAATTTCTCCCCTGTTGTGGGATGAGTCATCAAACCTGAAGACAAATCCACAATCCTATCTTCCATAGCCTGATGCAATGTTAAATGTTCCCCAGTAACTGGATGCACCATCTGTGGTTCAGATGCACCAGTTGTAGCAACTGAAGACACGAAATGTCTGGTCGATGATGTCGTACTAACTTTCAGAGTTGACCCAGCCAGCCTTAGAGGTTGATCATGGCCATCAAAAGAATCAATTTCCATGAGCTGAGTGGCAGAGGGCCGCTTCTGAAGGGGTATGGATCCACTGGTGACAATCACCTGCATTTCTGATCGTGCTCTCGTTTCAAAATCATTTTCCCTGAAATAAGAGGAAAAAGATTGTAATTACATAATAAATACTATATATCAACTTAGGGAAAAACTCCTGAATAGTATGTGGGATCAATCTGTTTAAAAGACATCATGGTGGTACAGCATTAAAATCTACTGGAATGGAATGCAGAATATAGAATTTAGGCAAAAGGCCAAGCACTGGGACCTACGAGGTCATTCAGTGCTGAAAGGGAAATTGAAAGTTAAAAAGGTTTGAAAGGTGGAACAGGAGGAAAGCCTCGTAGTTGCACAATGAAACAATTGTTAGAAGAGGGTGGAAGGAAGGAAGAAAGAGAACATGAACGGAGGTAAAGAAAAAAGAATGAAAAGGAGTGCAGCTTGGGGCCGAAGGGACGCTGCAAACATCCATAAGTAATGCCTACAGTGAACCAAGTGAGGTGCACTGATGGCACTACCTCTCTATGGGGTTAAATCTACTGAAACTTCTGATATTCAACAAAGTCAAAGTTAGACCTGAAAAATTTTATGATATTCAAGAAATTTGGATAATTGAGTTAATCATACCTTCTTCCTGCATTTAAGTTAACAGACATCGTTCACATAAATTTATGTTATCAGTATCAAACAACATTAGTTGGCCATATCTAACAATACTGTACCACTAGTAGAGATCATAGCAAAGAGTAGATGTGCTTATAATAAGGATATATATTCTTGCATTTCCTGATTTTTTTTAAAGTCATAGGGATATACAGTAATCAAATGTTAAGCAAACCTATTCAGTTTCATTGAAATCTGTTTGAACTCACAATCAACGAATTTTTTTTTACAAGACCAGCTACAGAAAACTGAATCATATCATACAGTTATTCCTACCCATATAAAATTTTTTAGCAATCTGACTTAATGAATGGGATCCGCATTGCAATCAGAACTTTGCAAAAGTTAAAAAAGTAGCATTACATCCATGAAAAAAAATGCTACCTATCCAAACCTGTCAAAATTTTTAAGGTGCATAATTAAATGAAACCAAATCAAGGAATCTTCAAGTACTTACTCTATCTTAATTGGTAGCATGTCAGGAGGCCTGTCATCTGGAATATTAAGCTCTGTGCGGAATGTTCTCTCCAGGCTAACAGGTGACAGATCTTCCAATTGGAACTGTTGGAAAAAAAAAAAACATTAGTGCATTTTAAACACAAAGTAGCTACTGAACACAGTGCACACACTACACCATATTGTATGGTTGAGAATGAAACTTTTAAGGTCTAATAACAAAAGAGCATAATTCATAAGAAATTATTAATCAAGCTAGTCTCTGACAAAACACCACAGTAATAAAGGATATCTGTGCATCACCCACAGGTGTACAATAAACTCATTTACAAAGATTTAGTTGTTCCATATCCTGTTTCAACATTTCTATCCAAGAAAACATATATAATAAAATTTCCTGAAGACTGATATGTTGACCTCGCCATTTTAACTAATAACAGACTTTTAGACATGCCTCTACACACGAAACTACTTATTTTTGTATAACATCAATGGTCAACAAAATATGAAGGAAATATAATAGTAGTTAACAACATAATGATAATCCCTCTTCTGACTAAGTTTTATAATTGTACAACAAATCATTCTCAATAACTCCATGCCACCACCCGAATGACAAAACACACTAAAAGCTAAAGCAACAATTATCATAAAAACCAATTCTTACATAAGGAAGACAATAACAGTAATGAACTGAATTCAATAACAAAAAAAGCCAACTGTGAAAAAATGTACATTACAAGTGTTATCTTTGTTTTAAACAGGTCCTATGCAACCGTGTCAAGACATATCACACCCATATTTGGAGAGACTATAGACTTCCACTCTTTGTACCTCTTCCAGAGATTAATCAGTGGACTTTTTGTTTACCCACGTTAATTCAAATCAGGTTTAACGGTAGAAATGGTTACTCTTCCAAACAAGTTAGAAAATATTAATTTGTCTTTACACAAAACGCTTCTGGTTGTTTTAACATGAAGACTGAGAAAAAAACACTGTGATTTGATTATCATCATGACCCCAAATCCCATATAAACTCAACGAGTTCATAAAATACTCCTATTATCATCATAAATTTGTATGCATTTCGGTCTATGAAATCCGAAAGAAGGCAAGCAATTACATCACAAAATTATGAACGTAAAAAAACAAAACTGTCCATTCTGATACTAAAGTATTCTCACGTATATATAACTTCTATCCTCTCTAAATAAATAAAACCATGACGGTAGTATTCATATTTCCCTGTGTGTAACAACGACAGCTAATAAAACTTCAATCGGGACTAGCTTGTCACACTACTGGCACCTATATAAATATGTAAAATGAAGTTACCTTGGTCAGAACTTCCGGGTTATAATAATAATAATAATAATAATAATAATAATAATAATAATAATAATAATAATAATATAATTTTTAATGTCCCCAGGGTCCAGACTTGCTGTCTCAACACTACACTCTTCTTAAATAAAAGTCATATTTGAAGGTATCGGTACACTAGTTTTTTAATACATTCGTGTATCTCCAGAATGTTGATCTTAATTAGTTGGTCTCCTACAGTTATCCAGAACCCATAATACATTTGGATTATTACATTATACTTGAAATTTTATTTTCTAATCTTTTGATTATTTTACAGCATTCTCATTAGTAATTACTCTGTGGCCGTCTGGAAACTGGAAAATATATTACCCAGAACACCAGCAATAAAATCAAATTACATATTTGACATGATCATCACTTTACTATTTTTAATTTCTCGTCATATCTCCTTCCCTAATATGCTCGTACTGGTATCATTCTTCTTCGGAGACCAATGAAATTTCCAACAATCAAACCCTAACCAAACATTTCCCCGAGAATATCTCGATTCAACTACCTCAAGGAACTCCATCTAAAAAACTTCATCTCTTTTCTTGCAGTTATCTACCTTTGCATTTAAACTGCATAGCACAACCAGCATTTTGCATTCGCCAAACCAAGCCGGGCGCAGATTCACTCTTCCAAAATCATTCTCTGTCTCAAGCGTTCTTTTCTGTCACTGACCCAGACGTCACATCTGTCTACAGCTTTTTCTTCTGCCACACTCAACTGGATCCATACATTCCTCATAGTATTACATTTATATTCGTCTTAAAAACACCTCTAAACAATCACTCATTCCTTTCCATCCCGGCACACACAAAGCCGTTTCACCTTAGGCTCACCAAAACCATTTTATTTTCTCTTTTTGCATCACTCCTACATGGCTTCAAAGCATCAAAATTTAATATTTCATTTTTATTCCCGCTGTTTTTGCAACGTCGGGACAGAACAGACCAGACTTCATACTCCAAACAAGTGTGACCTTCGCATCAAGCGTAGATAATGCTACCATTTTTTTTTCCAACATACCACTGCGGTGAAAAAATCTACGGGCTGGCTTAATCTTAAACTACAACAACAACGGTGAAAGAGAGGTTGGCATTTGACTAGAAGAGGATCATCTGCCATCAAGGCTCATTTTCTCACACCATGGGGCCTCATAACCCTTTATTAGGCCCTCCTCTACCTTGAGGGACATACTATTTCTATCTAAAACACTGCACACACTATGAAACAAATCTAAAAGCTAAATTAATTTCTACTAGATAAAAATCATAGAAGAGAGAGAGAGAGAGAGAGGAGAGAGAGAGAGAGAGAGAGAGAGAGAGAGAGAGAGTCAAGTAAACAGCACTGTTAACAAAATTTACAGTTACGATGAATGGCCTTTTTCTGTGATGTAGAAACTCGCTTAGCGAATTGGTGTTTCAGGTTTTGTCCATGAGAACCTGTGCTCATGTTGAATATTACATGCATCAACATAAAGCCAGAAACAATTGTTTCAGCGCAAAGAGCATGACAAACCTCCAGTAATGCACCACTTACTAATTATTCTATAAGAAAAGAGATTAAAGTGACGACGAAAGTTACTTATTTCAAGTTATAGATACCCGAACAAAATTATTCAAAATCTACATAACTGCCAAGTATGTTTCTGACAAAGAGAGAGAGAGAGAGAGAGAGAGAGAGAGAGAGAGAGAGAGAGAGAGAGAGAGAGAGAGAGAGAGTCCCTCTTACTTGGAGTGATGTCACAGCTTTATCTCCCTTTATGCTGTGTTTTCCTGTGTACACAATCGGTTCCCTTGGACTCGTCGTGGCACTTATATCCTTAGTGGTTTTCTCCCCCTCCTGAGTATCATCCTTGGCGGAGGTGTCTTTGATGGAAGCAGACAGAGTTTCGACTGAAGTATTTTCTATGCTTTCTACAACCACCTTCTTTTCTTCAGAAAGTCTTTTTCTCGTGTTTCTGTCATGATTCTTCTTCATCCCCTTCTCGCTATTCTTATTCTTGGAAAGCGATCTTCCTTTCTTATCATCTATTCTGGTCTTGTTCGAGTCTCCCAGTGTCTTGGCGGAGGAATCACCATTTTTTGCTTTGCTGGCATCAGAACCGGATTGTTTTTCGTCCCTCTTGGGTTTATTCATCTTACTAGCGCGCCACCCTGATGATTTATTTGATTCTTTGGCCAGAGGAGATTTCAACCGACTTTCTGACCTTGGAAAAGTCCCGCTTGACATGTCAATTGATTTTGATTTGATTGACGCCGACGAATCAAATTTATTCACGTCTGACCTTGACAGACTGGAGTTGGCACCGGACGACCTTGAACCTTGGCTTATGATGGAGGACCTGGAACTCTCTCCACATGGTAAAAGAGGCGTTGTCACCCGACTTGCTTTACGCGCGTTGCTTACGTCCGAAGATCCCACAGAACCTGAATTCCACTTGAGAGATTCTGACGACTGGAGATTTCTCTTGTCTTCACATCTTGCGCTTGAACGTGACAACCCGGTGCCCCTGGACACGACCGACAGGGAAGGCGACATCACATCTTTAGTAAGCATACTAGAACGCAAGTTATCCTTTCCTTCAATAGATATAGAACTCCGGACGTTCTGAAGGGTGTTAGAACTACTCTGCTTGTCATGTGACGACCTGAATGAACTTTCGCTACTACTGAACTTATTCCAGCTCCTGTTGCTCGAAAACATACTAGAGTTCTCAGCGCCACCCGAACTTGAATTATAGATCCTCGAACTGGCAAAACAACTTGACACAGAAGAAGAGGTAACACGCATGAAGCTGCTGCTGCTGCTGCTTGAGGTGCTGCTCAAACGGAAATTATTTTCACCACTGCCAATGCTCCTCCCAACCTCCAGGCTTCTACCGCTGAAGTCGGCCATGTCGACGTGTTTTGATTTATACTGGCCTCGCGTTTCTTCTCCACTGAACTAAAGCATTTACTTAACAACTGAGGCGTAAGACAAGAATTGTTCCACACACACACACACGTCCACTGAAAATTCGATGATCACTCGGCAAGGTATTTTAACACATCAACTGACAATCATAATTGCCCAAATGGTCGACGATACGAATAGGCAGTGATTGGGGCACAGAGGCACAGGATCGAGTGGTCTTTCTCCCCTCTCCTGCTTAGCTAATGCACAGACACATCTCTCGAATCCACAGCGTCAGCTGGATTGTTAGATGGCCTGGGAATTAGAATGGAGGAGGCCGCCTCGCGCCCCGGCTGTGGTTGGCCACTGACGGTTACCCTGCGCTCCACCTACTGTACTCTCCGCCCACACGCTCACCTTCCAAATTCTAATAACATATCTTGAGGACCTTCTCTCTATCTTTCTAGTCTGCTTTGCCGCAATTTTGTTTATCATGAGTCCCTCCCAGCAAGTGCTTCAATTATTTCCTCCTTGTCTCGGTCGTCGAGACTTGTTTCTACAAGGCTAAGTGGTAAAGCGTTTTGGGAGGTATCAAATTGGAATTCAAATGTGATGGTGCATTGTTAGTGACAGCGGGGCAATTACATCTTCTCTAAAAATAAGAACGAGTCGCGTCACGAACGGATTTCCAGTTAACCGATGACCTCATCAGCAAATCTCGTCACAAGGATACCCACATCGCCTACTCACTTACATTTCACAATCATATACCACCAACAGCCTCACCTCCCCTCCCAGTGGACACTTCGCGCAAACACACACACACACATATCATATTAACAATTTCCTTGGTTAGTTTTGTCAACGCCCACCGAGACTTATATTTGGGAGATTTTGATTAATATAATTCTTTTAAGTCTACCACGAGTATTATTAGTGTTTTTTTTTCTAATTCAGAGGATTCAGTAGACACTGAACGAACAACTTTCGTTTGTAAAGCTGTTACAGTTTCAAAGGGGAATAGTAGTGAAAGAGTCAACAAGAAGTCGACAAAGTACCTCCTAAAAAAAGAAGAAAAAAAGAAGGGAGGCAACTGGAGGGTGAAGGGCGTGTTGAGAAAAGAACTAGTCCCGCCCACAACCATCCTTGAGGGCAGCTCTAGTTCCCACCCACACGCAACATTCCCTCCGCCCTTTTCTTAACGAACACAATTCCCCGCAATCATCTAAGAGCACATTCAGAGTTTCACACAAGTGGCTAGCACATTATTCTTCGGGCCCTCTCCAGAATCAGCCTAACACGAAAACCAGATAACCTGGCTTCAAAATTTCTTGCTCAAAAAGCATTTCCGAAATCAGTAACTGAAGCCTAAATCTGGCAGTAGAATGTGTGCCTTTCTTGCCCGAAAACTGTTGACCATTGACAACGATGACAGTATTAAGCTTGATATCTCTGACGTAAGAGGAATGACGTCAGCTTGATAATCTATATAAAGTCATTTGTCAGCGCAGTCAACCCACAAATTACTGGTAATGATCATTCGCGTTTTATTCCACGAGTTTGGCACTGGTGTGCTGCGCATGTGTAGCGACTGACCTCAGTGGAAGACCAAATACGGCATTGGGGCAGGCTGGCTCTTCTGGTCAGGACTACAACAACGCCCTCCTAAGTCATCCATGGGGTAGCCCCCTTCCACCACACAACACCGACCCCCATCCACTCTCTCTCTCTCTCTCTCTCTCTCTCTCTCTCTCTCTCTCTCTCTCTCTCTCTCTACACTTTTTCCTCCTACATATCACTCTCCCCTCCAAATATCCTTCACAACAATCCTTGATCCTCCCACTGACTCCAGACATTCTCGCTTCATGGGTCTCGTCTCATTGACTTTTCCTCTGACTTAATTTCATTATAATCATGATTTGTGGAGCAAGGCCCTTATATTCAATAATAATAATAATAATAATAATAATAATAATAATAATAATAATAATAATAAAATGTGCATTAATATTATAATGATAACATAATAACGTAACACAATTTCATTAATAGCATTTTCTAAAATATACAAAATTATCCATCGAGTTGGACAAACTGGGGATAAACGTAATTACTGTGCAATGCTCTTATCAATGCCGTTTACTTTCACAGTTGTAGACAGGAGGACTATGTAAAGGTTATCAAGATTCCACAGACAGGCGCAGAAGGAATTCATTTAGTCGTCACTAATAACGGAAGAAAGCTGTACAGAAAGCCAAATACAGCATTACAACAAATTGTGTATTCAGTAGGGGTCTCCAACATGGAAATGTGCGACGCCACTTTTCCCGAAATACATAAAATAGAGAAACATTAATGAAATATATAAATGTGGTAAAGAATGAAAGAACACTAATTAGGAAGAGGATTAAGAAAAGTAAAATGGATAAAAGGTTTCTGACTAACTTCTGAGCTCTCGGAATTTGCATTTGACACACTATATACATATGTATATACATAGGCTACACACACACACACACACACACACATATATATATATATATATATATATATTAATATATATATATATATATATATATATACAAATAAGTATACATGTGAAGTACAATATGAGAGGCAGGGAATCATTTCCATTTTTGGAAGAATCCACCACAAAGAAAACTCCTTTCATAAATATCCAACGCCGAGATCACTCTTTATGACCTATAATAATAAAATGCTTTCACTTGCGTTGACTTCCCTGGCCTCGTTCAACCATATATGACAACTCCCTATCCACGGCCCCTCCACATTACTACCAATTCAGTTAAATTATTTTACTCCATGCTCCATAAGACTTTAGATTCAAAATCACAATTCTTTGTTTCAGATTCCGACTCTATAAACTGCATACTACTTGGCTGTACAATCCTTATAACAAACAAAAATTTGCCAAGAAAAAAAAATGGAGCACGCACCGTTTCCCTTTGCAATGAATTTCCGTAATGAAAATCGTGCTATTACTTGAAAATCACATACGGTGAACTGAAGCAGCACTCTCACGAGCCGTTGGAACATTTCCTCTGCAAATACTAGCTTCAGTGGAAAAAAATACTGCAACAAGAGCCCTCTCAATCATCTTCTGGCTGCAAACAATACTTCACAAGCTGTAACGCTTCTACGAACAGGAACGGCACGTGAACACTGTGTCCATACGCCAAGCATACGAACACCATCACCATCAACGTCGTCATGACCCAGCCAGCCTTCAGTGGTTGACAAAGCCCTTTCTTTTCACTTCTTCTCACCATTATACTCTACCAAAAATGAAACTACAGCGACTCAAAACCTGGTGAAATATTTTTACATATCTATCTAATTTGACCTTCACATGGAAAAACCTCTATTTCTAATGCTGCTTTCTCCTCACATAGGCACAAACGCAGTAACTCCAAGCCTTCACATTCTACAGTAATTTAAAGAACACTAACCCTTCAATCTACTACAAGCCCTCGTGAATTTTAGACATTTCAATTGTGCCCCCTTAACTAGTCACTGCTACCTCCAAATGCATATGCAAATTCGTCAAATCAATACTTTCTCTAACTTATAATGACTTCGAAAACATATCCACCTCAGCTTCCTTTTCTTGAAACAAAAAGGTATAAACTGAAACTCCCGCACGACTTCAGCATCTTCTTTCCATGAATAATAGGAAGTTTAGAAGACCGTAAACCCCTGCCACTGCTGATCAGTGGACTCTTTCAACCTCCAGCTGCCCAAAATGAGATCCCACATGTAGAAGTGTATCTTTCCCAAACTTCAATCACTAGGCACGCCTCCTTCAGGTAAAATTTATGAAAAAATCAAGATATAACATTTGCATAATGCTGCTAACAAAACGAAACAGGCAGGCAGACTGCAGAAAAAAAAAAAAAACACACACACACCTTCTCTAGGACATTGTGAACTTTTACTTGAAAATAATATCCTCTCTTGCACATGTAGTACATTTGTACTTTTCTTTATTCATCATATTCATTTCCACAAGGCCAAGAAGCCAAAAGCACCCTTGTTTTAAATATTTACTTTCATAGCGCTATGGTAACGTCATTCTTGTCTAACTCAAAATTTTGTTTTCCGTAACTCAAGTTATACCAAAAGACCCTCTTTTCCGCTTTTACTACTTGCTTATGAAGTTATTTTGGACATTAATACTCTCCCCATCACCAGCGTTGCCACTAGATTAACTTACTCCTCAGGTCTAATCTTGAGGAACCTGTCCACAGTTTCCTTTGATCAAACATCCCGAACACAATTCCCCCCCGACAATGCTTCACACTTACTACTCTTACTATTCGTGTCACCGGTAATCCATCACCTTGCTTGCTTTTTCTTAAATTGCTTTCCCTACACAACACATGCAATGACTTTCAATTATTGTTCTCATCACAACTCGAAATCCATTAACTCAAGCATCCGACAACACTGTTGCCTAACTAAATTATCGGTGGCAATACAATAAGGAGCTTCTCGAGATATTACATGAACAGTAAGTGACATTTTCTTGTAATTCCATCGGAAGTATCATTAGTTCTCGTTCATTTCCTAATTACCGTATATTGAAATAATTTGACTGTCATGGAACTCAAAACAAATCAACAAATAAATGTTCTGTAAGTGAATGTCACTTCGGATTTCTGGAGTAGCAGTGATTTCAAGGGACCGAATTCATGCACAATGCACAGAAATAACTGACACATCGTGAAATTTTACATATTCAATAACCGCGTTCATTAGTGATAATACCTACGTATAGCAATACAATCTGCAGTAACGAAATTATCCTCCCAATTTTATATACTGGCGAGTTACATTCGTCGTGAATTGTGTATAACCTTTCATTCAACTGGCATAAGAATTTAACTATGGCTTGGGAGTCTGACATTCTGAACAACTGTATGATAAATCCAGCCAATGAAATCACCACTACTCAACAATGATTATATCGGAAAAGAGCCCTAAAGTGGTACTCACATTGAAGTCCTTCTCGTGCTGGAACCTGTTATAGATCTTAGCGATCCTGTCGTAGGTCTCATCTGCCACGAACTGGTACTGAGTATTAAGTGAGTCGAGTTGGGCCACGACGTTTTCCTGTCCGCTCTGAATGCGAGGCCTCTTGCTCAGGCTCGCGTCCAGGCTAGGGTGTACCTCCTCTAGACTGGCCTTGTACTGGGACAGGCGCAAGTCATAGATCTACAGAGGGTGTCGTAAATTAGTCATGGTTAGTACAGGTTACTGAGACGACCATTAATATAACAATATAGGGGTTAAAGAAAAGGGAGCCACTTGGTGCTGAAGGAAAAAGGCGACAGAGAGAGATTCAAAAGCCACCGAAAGCTGTTGTTATCATGACTAAACCATTATAGATATTTATATTATATTTACATGCCAATCTATCACATTATTATTACTCACTGAATTTCCTGAAATCAGGAAAGCATGCTTTGAGTAACGAAACTGAAATTTAATGGAATATACAAGGGAGGGAATCTGAAAGTCACCACCTGAAAAAACCTGCAATGAACTTTCATCAACAAAAAAACAATTAAGTTGAATCGTGAAACCTTTCAAGGGTGACCAACGAATGTGGGTATTTTGTAAAAATATATATATATGGTATATATAATATATTTCTCTGTGACAGTAACTGGTTTTGGAATGAATATTTTTGGGTTTGTGATGCCTGTGAAACATACCTTGGCTTCCCTTATGAATCGGCCGCCAAGTGTATTTACATGTTCTATGCTTGTTTTCTTCTCTATAATTTTCATGTACATACTCTGTAAAGAAAAGGTATAAATATTAATAAACCTGAAAAGAAACGATATTTAGTTAATCCTGAAAAGATGAAGGTGAGGCAGGAAGAGTTCCCACTGCAGCAGCAGCCAGACGCTAGAAATAAAACTCGAAAAAGATCTGGGCTTCCACAAACGCTCGCTTCGTTTTCTTCGTCGTCGTATCCTTCCTTATCAGTCGACGGACAAGGAGCAGGAGCAGGAACAGGAACAGGAGGGAGGATGGGGGATGAAGGATGAGGAGATTAGGAGCAGCTCTGGTTTGTGGGTATACATCATATGGTTTGGGTGTGGGTATGTGGTGGTATAAATACATTATGCTATGCGTTAGTACTGAAAAGAAGAGGAGTTGTAGGAACAGATTAAAAAGATACAGAACCGTCTACAGAGAATGGTTTCTCAAAAACTGTCCTTGTTGTGACAGCAGTATTAACTTGGAAATCTCTGAACAGTTGCAAGAGCAGAATTGTTTTCAAGTTTAGCAGCATTTAGATTTGTTTATGTTGAGTGCTCAAGAGATGAGCTATTAATAAGATAGATAACATGGAAAAGCATCTGTCTGTTGGGGGCCCCTGGCTTACCCTCAGTCTCTCCAACTCTAACTCAGCCTCGGAGGGTCCGAGGTCTTCGATCTTTTGACTACGAAGGCCATTCTCCATGGCGGTGACTTCGACCTTTTCAATGTCATGGCCATTGCGGTATTTAGCCAGAAGGTCGCATGCAGCTTCGCAACTTCGCAACCTGAAACCATACAAAGCAATCTGGATTACTCAACATCCCAGGCGAAACGACAAGGCATCACGTTATTCCAGCAATAACTCCAGACAAAAGAGAACCACTGGAGAGCCACTCAGCGACTGACCTCTCGACGATCTGGGAGCAGGTGTTTTCCCACCTCATCCTCAGCTTCCTGACATCCTCCTCCAGCTTGTCAACATCAGGATGGATTTTCTGGCTCGGTCTCGATTTGACCACCAGGGTCCGGACGTTGCGGCACTCTTCCAAAAGGCGGTCGATGAGCACCTGTGGGTTGTGTGAGACAACGATTTCATACTGACATGCGAACGGATCAGCCTTTTGGAGAATACCTTCTTTAAGACATCACTGCCAAAAGGACAGAAATCGCACACATTTTTTTTTTTTGAGCCACCATTATCACACGGAAAAATGAGAAGACTGATGTTTCTGTAAAATTAATTCATTCATATGTTTGTTGATTTTTCGTGAAACCCTACACAATCAGATATCTCCGTTTTGCATACGATTTTGGCGCCGATTTTTTCCCTTTTGACGCAGTATACAATGTCTGAATACAACAAGCGACAATATTCACTTTAAAAGTTAACATATGTACTCAATGGTATTAAAAAAAACTATGACCTAAGACAAACAAAAAGTGAGGCAACTTCTGACCTTAAAAATGCAGAAAGCTAAAGGGTTCTTCAAAAGCAAATATGAATGATGACCTTTCTAAAATATCTAATAACAATGATCAAATCCTTATGTGGCATGGCACAGGTACACGGAGCCGAATATTCCCACTGAAGCCAACACATCCATGGTGAATCTCCACACAAACGGATGCCTTAACACTGCGGGCAATTATTATCTTATTGGCATACCTGATGGTCCTGGACGATTTGCTGAATATCGAGAAGTTCTCTGTGTACGTGTTCAAGATCGTCCAGCTCATCGGGCAGATCTTGGTGTTCCGCTAACTTCAGCTCCACCTCGGACACCACCTGTGTTCCCTCCTCTATTCCCGTCACAACCATCTCCACACACTTCATTCTGTGGCAGGCACGAGGGCAAACCCAGAAGCGGACCATTAGAAGCAATTCCAGAGTTGCCAGCGCAAACTGACTATCTTCATAGCATACAATCACTTTCAATATATGAGTTACCACGATACTGAGAAACTGAAATATGATACTCTAGGATGAATCAAGTACCTGATAGACAACATGAGTTTGTTTACCTTTCAATATATACATGTGAGAGTTGCCATATGCGATCCCACTGCTGAGTGATACTTTCAACAGTGCGCTGGATGGCTGGGGTCCGCCTGCTCAGATTCTGGTAGTTCTTCTGAATACTCTCAACCTTCAAGTGAAGAAATCGTTTTCAGAAGATTCTCTTAAGGCACAGCTCCATTAGACCAAGCTGCTTTTGTAACAAACATGACTAACCAGCCGAAAATAAAATGATGGTAGAAAATCCGTAAAATCTTTAAATTTAAGGCGTAGTTCTCAACAAAAGTACCTCAAGTACCAATGCAAATGACTCCTCGACTAATAGAACAAAACGTCAAAATAAATTTCAAATAGACATGAGGAAAATCCCCAAAAACGTACAAGCGAGAGTATTTTCGTTAGAGTAAAGCAACAGTACCGACAACAAATACCCATCATTACTGTACCTCCAGTTCGTGCGACGACAGGTCATTCTCGAACTGTTTGTGCTCGATGACCAACTGTTCCAGGAGGTCCAGGTCCCTGGGAATGGCAGCGAGGCACCTCTGAATGAGCGTCTTCTCCATCATGTCCAAATACTCCTTCAAGCTGTTGCACTGCTCGACCAGAACGGTGCCTGGTTTAGGCTCTGCATGGGAGAAACAAAGGCAAAACATAACCATTGTATAATGAAGACTGCTTTTGTTGATAAGCACCGGTCAACACGTAAGACCTATCACAATTCTTGTATCTTAAAAACAGCCCATTAGCAAATTAATGTTGCGAAATTGGAGACAAAGCACACCATGGCAAACATCAAATGATTGTAAGAACTGGGTTAAATGCGAAGTCGTTTTGCCGTGTTCGTTTTCAAAAGCTAAGAATGCGCAGGTGTGTCCTGGGAATGCGCAGTCTTCCTTCGAATAACCCAATTCCAAACCGTAAACGCAGGACACCGGCTATCACTTATCGGAAATAAATGAAGACGAGATTTTCATTGATTTTAGTTACAAATTGTCCCTAAAACATTCCTAGGAAAACACAAAAGATACTTAATTTTTAAAAAATCTTACTTTTAACAATGAGTTTACATACCTGGAACTTTCCAGAGTATGTAAAAGCAACGTTATGGAAGCATTTTTCTAACTTTAGGTTCACCATGAAATTCGTTATCTAGTACGTATACTATAAATGCATTTTTCAAAAATCTATATAATGTTAAACACTACAAAATCAGTTAACACTTCATTCGTCTTCCGACCACACCACCAAATTCTCTCTCTCTCTCTCTCTCTCTCTCTCTCTCTCTCTCTCTCTCTCTCTCTCTCTCCAACAACAAAAACAGACGCAGGAAGCGGAAAGACCTACGAGGAAAGGGTAATCTATCGATTAGTAATCAAGTGTCAACCATATCTGGCGCTGACGTCATTCGGTGAGGTTACAGAAGCAGTCTGTTCGAACTATCCTCGACATCCAGAAAATCAATAATAAAGAAACTGAAGACAAATATTGGAACTCAAGATTCAAACCACTACAATTCACAAAGATGAAAGTTTAAAACTTTCTTATTCATCGGCCAATTATGGGTTGCTTAGGGTTAGGTCAGTAATGTTTGCCAGATTCCTGGATACTTTGGACTGCAGCAAAGTAAGCAGCAGGTCATACTAGTCGCTCTGTCTTTCAGGAAACCCCCTGTCAATTACATCTCTTCTGCATTATAACCTACAGTTCATATAACTGTGTTTTTATATATATATATATATATATATATATATATATATATATATATATATATATATATATATAATATATATATGTGTGTGTGTGTGTGTGTGTGTATATATATACATATAGTATACTTACAGAGATACGTATAGATACATATACATACACACACACACACACACATATATATATATATATATATAATATATATATATATATATATAGATATATATATATATATATATATATACACACATATATATATACGTTATATGTGTATATATATATATATATATGTAGTATATATATATGTATATATATATCTATATATATATATATATATATATATATACAATAATATATATGTATTAAAATAATATATAATATTATATATAATTATATATATGTATATATATAGTGTGTGTGTAGTATATGGACATATTATACGTATATATGTAAGTATAAATATATATATATATAGTAAGTATATATATATATATATATATATATATATATCTATATAGTATATATATATATACACACACACACACACACACACACACACACACACACACTATATAATATATTATATTATCTAGATATATATATATATATATATATATAATATTATATATATATAATATATTATATAAATATATATATATGATATATATGATGATATATATATAAATATATCGAGCTACAATGTCCTTTAATATCTAATTCGCTCTACTCGGAATTAATTATATTTTCATATATGCTTAACCGAAGGGGATTTTTTTTTTTGTTTTTTTTTTTTGTTTTTCTCTCTCTCTCGATAATAGACTTGCCTGGACCAGGGCGCGAACCTATGATCCTTACAAATCCAGGAACGTCAGTGAAGCTTTATCCACCTACTACACCACCTCTCGCGGTGGTGTAGTAGGATAAAGCTTCACTGACGTTCCTGGATTTGTAAGGATCATAGGTTCGCGCCCTGGTCCAGGCAAGTCTATTATCGAGAAAAAAAAAAAAAAAAATTCCCCTTCGGTTAAGCATATGAAAATATATTAATTCCGAGTAGAGCGAATTAGATATTAAAGGACCTTGTGCTCGATATATGTATATGAATCACGGAAATGATATGGAATTAATATTATATATATATCATAATATATATATATATATATATACTTAATATATATATATATATATATATATATATATATATCCAATACATTCATGGATGAATATAAGGCTTGCATTTATGCCTATGCTTCTTAATATCCAACAGTTCATTTCATACATACATACATACATACATACATACATACATATATATATATAATAATATATATATATATATAGTATATATATATCACACACATATAAGTGAACTGTAGGTTATAATGCAGAAGAGGTGTAAGTGACAATGGGTTTCCTAAAAGGCAGAGCGACAAGTCTGACCTGCTATTTACTTTGCTGCAGTGCAAAGCATTCTGGAATCTGGCAAACATTACTACTGGCCTAACCCTAAACAACATCTAACTGGCCGAAAAGGAAAAGTTTCCGCAAAAGGCAACGATGCTTTTTGTGCTTGATCAGAATCAGAGTCAAGTCACTTCAGATACCACAAATGGTGAAACGCTCGTCTCTCGTAAATCATACAGTCCATGTTTCATGTTCAATATCTATCATCCGATTAACCTGGGCCTATTTTCTCGGAGGGTAATTTACTCAATTCTTCTTCTGTTATGGTTTTTCAACAGTTCATCAGTTAAATGTATCACCATACGATTCAAACCATTTGGAGCTTGTTCAATCAACTATGACTTTTCATCCATTACGCCTCCGTGGCCTTGTCATTTCCACAGCCACAATTACTGTACCTTTCATCATGACTGCCGCGGTGCGTGCGACCCACGTGGTTGACGACTAACTTGCATACCAGTTATGATTAACCATTGCCACCCACTTCCATTTATAAAGCTATTATCATTGACCTCAATTTTTATAAACTTTTTTTTTTTTCCGCCATCAGTTCCACTTGGCATTCTCACCACTTTTTGCTGCCCCATAAAACGGTTGTCGTTCTAATTACATGCTTCTGCTTTTCTTAACGAATTATTTCCCAGTATTTACCATGTCTACTCCCATTACTGTTCAACATTCTATGCAACTTCTCTATTGTCACTTGCTAACACCTGGCGCCTCTTAAAATAAGGCCAACAGTCATGAGAAGGGTCATTCTCAATAATCCCTGCAACGCTGCAACATTCAACAAAAATATAAGGGATTGTGAGAAGCATGACAGCAATATTCCTCAACGGTTTCATTTTGGAACCCATCAATTCAAAATTCATAACTAATGTGTGATACGCATATGTTTAGCAAAACTAACAACATTCCAAGGCATCTTAGGAAGACGACCCGTTAAGAAACCCGTTGGCATAAATAAGGAAAAAACCATAATGTCTATGTGAGAGCAGATAATGTTGGTAAGTGTGTTTACTATTATAAAAAAAAAAAAAAGTCTCGAGAAACATCACTATCTACCCCCTCCCCTCCCAACATATGTTTATCTTGTTCATAATGCACCTATTAATGAGCATATGGCCATGAAACACTGGAATAAATGAAGACAAAATCGCATCAAGTTACCATGCCATTCTCGGCTGCTGTGTTCACCGGCCCCATGACTATTATCGTCATTATCCCGTCATTACTATTTTTATTACAGATCTGGTTGACAAGTGCATTTCCTAGTGCGCATTTGGTACATAATGATATCTGCGGGGTGTTTACAGTTTTCAAACTACAGCACTCAAGATAACACAAATAAAGAACTTACGTACATTCTAACAAGAATAACTGTAAATGTTGGGCATATTCGTGAAATGACAAAATTCGGGAACCTACATGATAACTTCACAATTCGTGATTTAATGTTGAAGACGATACCACTTCCACCACGATCTAAAACTACTAAATATAAAGCCCAGAACAATTTCGGGAACACACTTTAAGGCCATATAATTGTTTGCAAAGCAGGCTTTAACGAAAAAGATTTAGGCTTGAAAGAGAAAATAAAAGATATGCCCTAAAGAACAACATATTCGAAGACAACTACAAACAGCTGACAGAACCAGAAGGAGCCAGCTCGATGGATCAAAGAATGCTGACGGGAGGGAGCCCATCTCAAACAAACGTAAGAATGGTTGGAAATGTTCAATTTGCTAGTCTTCGCTGACGGTCGGGAACGCTACCAAAGTCTGGATCAATAAAACAAGAGCACATCCGCTCGTTTCTCTTCATAAACCCTTACACAGTAAAATAAAAACATGTATACCATATCCAAAAACATTAATAACTGACGACCAAAATTTTCAGTAACCTAGGGAATATGACAAACAAAGGAGGGGGGGGGGGGAGAAAACCACAAGAGGACTGACAAAAACAATCATGGAAATGGAGAAACAATCATTTCATTAAACAAAAGCGAGAATGACTAAGCGGAGTTGGGAAGAAACCACTGATCCTCCAGTAATTTGGAAAGCGTAGGTAGTTGAGACAAATGTCAGTCAGCGAGGATATCCTGCTTTCTTCATAATTAGAACAATTAACGACTGTTGAAATTTATCAATTAGGACTATTGGAGGAAAGCGACAATACTTTGTCAGTGTCAAGTTTCGTAGGGAGCAGTATGTCTCCTGTGACACGCGACGAGTCTCGAGACTCCGAACGGGAATCCCTCAGCTGGGCGGGTCTCGCCCTTACTATATCAATGATACTAATTTAGTTTGGCTACCCACGAGGAATTAGAGGCATTAACATAATCCAAAGCCATTGTTCTTACTGGCACATGGTCGAAATGAGAAAATAAATGACCACATAAAATTAAAATGAATTTGAAATGGAATTTGAGTTAAACTTTATTCTGTGAAAGTGAAATACGTAAAGACTGAATGCCATTTTGTTAAGTTTGGCAAGTAATTTAAAACAGATGAACGAAATGTATTTGAAACCTAGCAGTAGAAAATACACACACACACACACAGTTACCCATTACGCAGCCAACGAAACTGCCGTCACTACAGACATTTCAAAACGGAATTTAGGTCTTCTGAAAATGACCAGTAATCTTCCTAAGCAGCTAAATCTTATGCCTACCAACTCCCCTCCCTTCGTGACAGTGAATTGTGCGAGTTGATTCATTCCTTACCGGTTAAGGACCTGTCATGGTCATTCTCGGCAGTGATTCCGCTGTCATCAAAGATATCTTTATCTCCGAAAAATGGATCGTCGTCACTCGTACCCTTCTTCTCTTCGTGACAACTGCATTTGCAATGAGCAACATCACAGTCTTTGGAATTGTCTAATAAAACCACTTTGTGCAAAAATAAAACCGTTCCTTCTAAGGTATCGTCATCGGACTCGTCTTGATCTGATTTCTTTAATTTACACTTGAAGATTTTCCCTTGGGCGTCCCAAATCTGGCCCAACACACTCATATAACCGTAGCGGGGAATCATGTTTGTTTGTTTGTTTGTTCACAACCACTCTATATCACAGATAAGATCACAATAATACTCCTACAGTCTGCACACACGCGATTTGGCACAAACCACTCTACAGCTGTGTACTTGACTAATCCTACTCGACGGCCGTCAAGGGTCATTCGTCAGTGATTCGGAGGGAAATACAGGACGGCGGGGCACTGCCTGCACCGCGGAGGACGACCTGGGGAAGTGGGACGTGCGACGAAGACCTCCCCAGACTGTGTGGCCATATTGGATCTGGCCGGTCAAGTCAAAGCAGTGCTGCCACCTCGGTCGGCGCTCCAGAAGAATTCCCATTTTCTCTGCTGAATCAATCCCTCTTCCTCTTCCTCTTCCTCCTCCTCCTCCTCTGCCTACTGCAGTGTTTCGGTGACATCATCGTCCACTGCATTACGCAACATGCATGAACTTATACAATAATAACCGAATGAACACCCAACACGCAAATTGGAAGCGATTAACCGTTCGATATCGAAGAGGGACATTACGCGTTTCCCACTCTTATCATTTCACCCGAAATTGCTGACTCATTCTACCAAACACCAATATATATATATATATATATATATATATATATATATATATATTATATATATATATTATATATATATATATATAGTATTACACGTCTATATACACATATACATACACTAAGGATTTCCAGCGAAGACAATGGAGATCACTAACCAATATAATGTGTAAGATTTCCAGGATAAATTAAAACATGACGATGATTATTCGCATTAAGCTTTACCTTATCGGGAAAAACGATTTGATGAAAATATTCGAAACTAAATTTCTTACGCACTCCAGTTGCTGCGCACGAAAGCAAGATGCCATAAGCTGGAAGACAGCACGAATACTGAGGTCATAAAATGGATTTTCATTATTCGTTACAGGTAAAATCTGTCAACAAATGACTTGCAAAATAATCTCGATATCTCCAGCAGCAGTTTAAACTTGAAAATAAAATCCTACTCAAAATCTGCGCCAAAGAATTTTATTACATATAATTAGGCAAGACAATGAACTGCGGCAAAATGACTTAAGGTAACATTTTGATCTATCGTTCCCAAACGGGTCTATGGCCATAGAGCGGTTCAAGGGAGAAGGCAAAGACCTACAACGAAGGAACCTCCTCCTCCATCCTACCAAACGTCAAACTGAAATCAACGCAAAAGCATAACACAATAGTGACCGCAGATTTAGGATCCAACAAACATGGCACGCCCGATTCATGAGAGAGAGAGAGAGAGAAGAGAGATGAGAGAGAGAGAGAGAGAGAGAGAGAGAGAGAGAGAGAGAGAGAGAGCGTCATAATAGAAGTGATGTTGACCCCGTTTGACTAGATAGATACATGCATGTATGCATGCACACACACGCTCGCACACACACACACACACACTATATATATAGTATATATATATATATATATATTATTCTATAATATATATACATATATAATAATATATTATACATACAATATATATAGTACTAATATCTATATGTATACTATATATAAGATTAATACTATTATAAATAACAGAATATACATATACACATATATATATATATATATATATATAGACATATAATATTAATATATATATATAATTAAATAGGTGGAAAAGGACCAGAGTAACTTCGGTTGGTCTGGTCACGTGGACAAACCAGAAGAAGACAGGCTGATTAAAAAGTGCACAAAATTCAAAAGCTTTTAGAGGAAAGGGGAAGCAGGACACCGGGGATTGTTAATGTGACGTTGTGGAAGAGAAGGGCGAGACTGCGTGCAAGACAATAGTTGAAAAGCGCATTGCGTGTAGGAGGGGGAGGAGGAGGAGGGCGGTTGACGGGCGGCTGATGAGTCTTTGATGTAGTTGAAGAGGCTGAAGTTTTCGAATAAAAGTGAACGCGACAGCGACCGCTTCCTTGTTTTCTCTGGGGCTTCTTCTACAAGGGGAACCGCCTTACCGGTGTTATGCACTCAATTTTATATATATATATATATATATATATATATATATATATATATATATATATATATATATATATATATATAATATACACACACACACACACACACACACACACACATAATGGTCGTGTGGGTTGCGTTTGAATTCAATAGCCAGTGAAATTTTGTCTCATCCGTGCCATGTTGCTATTTAGCCACTAATACATATATATATATATATATATATATATATATATATATATTATATATATATATATATATATATGTGTGTGTGTGGTGTGTGTGTGTGTGTGTGTGTGTGTGTGTGTGTAACTGAATCACAAAAGTTTGGAACATGATAAATCCATAAATAAAGGTATAAGCCACGTTGGAAAGATAAACAACTGAGTTTCTGCAAGATCTTTCGACTCAACGTCCTTTACTTAGCAAACAAACTGACTTACATGAGAAATTTAGAGTACAGGAAAGGTCGTATAAGTGACAGATAGGGATTATAAGGAGATTAGTACCTAGAATCCATCCAACACACCTGGAGAATGAGTAACCTTTCCAAACAAGCATAAACATGGGTACAATTTAAGAACAAAAAGATTAAGGGGCAAGACAATTAAAGGATTATACAGGGCGACAGCTGACCACATTCAGATCTTTGGTAAACAAAAAATTATTCACAAAACATATTAAACATACATATACAAAGAAAATATCTCTAAGGCAACTAATTTGTATTCAAGTCTGTAATTATATCTTTGAGATCATTCTTAAACATGTTACAAATACAAGGGTCTAAATGAAACAGGCCACGACTAATATCAAAATTCCAATGGGGAAGTTAAGTTGTATATTGCAGATTCTAAAAGATTTCGTGATAAGACATCTTTTGATCTTGCAATTACTGAAACTACCAATCCAATTTATCCAGTGGTTGTTTTCGCTTAAGTGAATGAATATTGCATTAGATGTGTGCCCAGTTTTGACAGAA
>NC_087203.1:56564423-56579423 GCF_015104395.2 Macrobrachium nipponense | reverse complement strand
GCCACTTTTGGGTAGGTATACATAGTCAACGAAATGTTCTTTCCTCGATTACCTCATAGTAGCGCTCAACGTCCACGATGTTGAGAGACTTGTTGGCCCAGTCTCTGTTGAGTTCCTGCTCCTCTCTCTCGTTGAGCCAAATGAGTTCTTGAGTGGCTGCTTGAAGGAAGTCTAGAAGGCTGTGTAAGTCGGAGACGCGCTTATTACTAAGGGAAAGCAACTCGGCATAGATCTTTCGAAGTTGGGAAAGAAGGTTGATGTAGACCTGCTGTTCCTCACCGCTAAAGTTATTCTACGAAAAAGAAAAAAAGGCGTTACAAATATAAGAAAAATGTCTTTTACACAAAAATTTGAAACACTCTTCGTATAATAAATACTAATGGCTTACGTCATTTCATACACCTGGGACATCAGAATTAATTCATAAAAGCATAAAGTCATGTTTACAAAAACTCGATTTCATACAACCGAGTCCAATGTTCACATATACTACGCTGGGACTTTGCTTCGGTCCAAAATAAACAAAACATGCGGTGCCGCATCTGAACTTGGCTTTTGCATAAAATAAAAAGTAGAAGAGTCATTGAAAGATGATGAATCAGAACCAAGAAAGAGACGGGGAGTATTGACTGAAACCCACCTCGGCTTGAGCACACTGGTCAACATTGGTGTGGAACTGATGGATGATCTTGTGCTCCTTCTGGTGACTCTCGTACTCCTTCTCCACAGCTGCAAGGTCATTGCCGTATTCGCTGTCATTCAACTTTTTCTGAAAAGGGAAATGACGCAATGTGTCAATAAGACCTGAGACCACAAGAACCTGAAGATATTTGCGCCTGTGTGCAAATATTCTTAGGTAAATAATGTACCAAACGATTTTTTTTCTAATTTAACACAAGTTTCAGTATCATTCTAACCTAAAACGATGCAAACTAAGAAGTTGTTTTTCTTACTGTTTGCGCCGAATGACAATAATTACACTTCCCATTTGAAAAAGGATATTTACATAATACTAATGACTGAAATGAGTTATAAAAATGCAGCAAATTTAACTCTCGAGATTTTTGACAGAAGTACAAGTAAGTCATTTTACATTTTCACTCAGCTCAAGTTAAAGGTTCCTCTGCATGCATGACCCTAGAAGGCGAAATCATCTTCACAAAAATGTATTTCTGCTGCAGTAGTCATGCACAGCCAAGGTCCCCGAACTCACCAACTTATCTTTGCACCAGTTGATGCATTCCTGCAGGAATCTGAAGTGTTCGTTCGTTTCGACAAGTCGAGATTCGGAGACGACGATTCGCTTGGTCGTGGTGTAGGATTCTTGCTGCGTAAATGATCTGTTGTTCAACACGATCAAGAGGCGGTTCTCGAAAAGCGTCCTCACGCTTACATAACGCTCCTCTAATTTCACAACCCTGAAGAGACAAACACATACGTAATGTCAACAAAGTACGACTAGCAATCTATTACCTCCGTATAAAGCACCATTTTATTTTCGTAACAAGCTGAACAAACCGTCTGAGACGGGAAAAATACGAGAGAGAGAGAGAGAGAGAGAGAGAGAGAGAGAGAGAGAGAGAGAGAGAGAGAGAATCAATACCTCTTGTGGAGAATGGGGGCTTCGTGGTAGTGCCCATCCCGGAGAACCTTGACATCCGAGTGGAGGGTCTTGATGGTATCCTCACACTGAGCCAACTCTCCGTCCAGGGCATCACAGTTTCGTTTGGCATCCATTGGGTGAAGCCTTTCGACCCTCCTGGCTTCGTCTTCAATGCGGATTTCGACCTCCTCCAAAGTCACTTCGGTCTGCTTGATTTCTCGGTGAACCTTCTCAGCCAGGCGTTGCAGGCGGTCGGCACTGGAATGGAACGGCAAATCAAAATAACATAACTTATAAATATGATATATATGAATATGAAACTCAATGATCAACAGGAAACCCCTTCACCTCAGTTCGGATTTTACATTGCCATTTCACTAGAGGGTCAAGTCATACAAGCCCTCTAGAATTCGCAAGTGTTTTTAGGTGAACTCACCCGGACAGGGAATCGTGGAGGGCGTCGTCCCTCTCCTGGAAGAGAGACATGAGTTTGTTCCATTCAGAATCGACGTTGTTGTAATGGAGTTCTGGGGCGAGTTCGTCTTCTAAAAAGCCGCTGCCGTCAAGCAGTTTCTGAATATCACGGTAAAGTCTTTGACAGGTGTTCTTGTCTCTCAATCTGGGTGGAACTTCTTCCTGTCTGAATCTGCAAACGAAACCAATCATAACCACATATTGCAAGCGTATAAAATAAACAGGATCTGATGACTGATAAACCATTTTGCGTCCTCACATATTAATTCAAGTAGCCTCATAATGGCTGCCAAGTACCAAAATACACTTAATAATAATAATAATAATAATAATAATAATAATAATAATAATAATAATAATATCATCTGGACTCACCTTGTGCTTTCTTGGGCCATTCTTTTGAGTTCGATGGTGTTAGAGGGGAAATTCCTGTCTTTCATGATGGTGATGTATTCACGAATCCAGTGCAACAGAGTGGTGGCCATTTCCCGGTATTCTTCGAGTTTGCGCTGGGCTTCCTGCGCACAAAATATTTCATGTTTACAGCACTGATCAAACTTGATCATTCATTTATTTTTTAATAACAAAGCAATTGGATGGTTGCTTGGTATTGGAGGCTGAAGCTCATAACACAAACTGTCAAGGGCATTCAACGCTATATAAAAACAAGGAAATGAAAGTATTTTGCATTACTCATGCTGAAATGAAACCCTGACTTACAATATTAAAGAGTGGATGAATAGAAGGTGGCTCTGGGAAAATTTCATAAAGCTGCGAAACGTACGTAATCAACGACTTCTCGTCTGGTTCTGGGGTATCTACGTCTGCAACACACAAGAAGAAAAATTCGTCAGTTGAGATAACAATAATCAAGAAGCCTATCTCTAATCACCCAAAATATTGCGACAGTAAACGGAATTCAAGTGGCTAATTCAATTTCCTTTCACTTTTAAAATGTTCTCTCTTGATATAAATACGGTAAGGCAAAATTCGCCATAGCTGAACCCCGGCCCCCCCCCCTCCAACAAAAAAATACAATGATGGTAACATTTACTAAAAAAATTCCCCATAGTTCACACAGTGCCCCCGTAAATAAATGTGGCAGGATAAAGACCACATCGTTTCGGTTTTTTTTTCCAAGGAATCTTAAGGGATCCTCTTCAACTTCAAGGCGGAACAGGGCAGGTGTGAGACAACTTTTCGCATACTGTTATCTTTGCCAATTAGGTAGAGCAGTTAGTCATTGGAAGTACCCTGCAATGTTTCTCTCCTCCCAAAAATTTTTAAACTCAGGATGAGAACGAAGTTTGATATCGGTAAAAGACTTCTGTATAAAAATTTGAAGAAGTTGCATCAAACATAATTTTGAGGCTAGACTATTCCACAACTCAAGTGATAACTTGATTGAAACAAAGAATTGGAAATGTAAAGTATTTTAACTTCTCGTGACTAGCCATGGTTATCACTAATACATGACTTTCCATTTTCCACGACCATGACGCAATCTGTGCATCTAAGAATTCCCATCAAAACAGTATAGCATCAACACAAAATGTTATTACACATCCAATTAGTGTTATTGATACGAATATCTGGAGAGGAGCAGCAGGCTCGAACAATATTATCCAAAACGAGTGAATGTCAAAACTGAAGATGTCACCAACATCTCAGGTTTTGTTTTTCTCTTCATTTTATTGCTAACGCACCAATATCTTCTCTGGTTTTTCCCTTTTCGTCATATTATTCCTAATAAGCCTCATCGGCATGCCCCTGTTCCTTTTCCAATCTGCAACGTCATCACATAGTTTCTCGTTGGACGAGTGGGTTACGTGGAATCAGAGGAATTTATTTCTGTTGAGATAATGTGGTTCGCCTCCCACAATAAGCTGTAGGTCCCGTTGCTAGGTAACCAGTCGATTCTTAGCCTCGTAAAAATAATTTCCAATCCTTCGGGCCAGCCCTGGGAGAGCTGTTAATCAGCTCAGTGGTCTGGTTAAGCTAAGATATACTTAAGTTCACCACATGAAAGTTATAGACTATAAATCTCGAAAATTTACTATAATAATAGAACTGTAATTTACAAGTCAGAAACCTGTCCTCTTTGGATCCATCCACCAACAAATCACGCAGAAGCCATTTCAAGAATCCGGCTGCTTTTGAGAGTATGACGTAAAACGTAACGTAACGAATAAAGAGACAGAGACTCAGCGGCGTCCCTCAGCACCTCATTTATGATCAGTGGCTTTGGGTGGGGAGTAAACTGCGAGATGGATCTAGATAAGCCGTCCAGACAGGAAGGCTTCCAAAACAGACTTCAACAACACGTCTACTACTCAAATTATGATGATCAATGCAAATGAAGAGACCTCATGCTACCACCGAGAACAATTCAAATGATAAACAATCAGCACCAAGAGTGTGACTGAGATTTCAACCTCACGCGCGAGCGTACACCCATCACACACACACACGTACATACATGCATTTCATATATATATATATATATATATATATATATATATATATATATATATATATATAATATATATATATATATATATATAAATATATTATATATATATATATGACTATTTATCACATCACCGTGACATAATTTGAATAAATTATAATAGCAGCGTGAAGTCCATACAATAAACAGACATCTTCCCTTCCCCGACTGCATGACTGCATGCAGTATTTACAACGTATATCATGTTTACCGTTTTATATATATTATATATAATAATCTCCGATCAAAATGCAAGTCACAAAGCGATTTTTTTTCGGAATTCATAATTGTGAGACCCGTCGAAAACCACATAAACACGATCCTAGGACCCACACTATCTCATTCAGCATCCCCATATCCAAAAGAGGACCACAAAAACTGGCCCTGGGTCATCAACCACTTAATATGGAGGTGGAGTGAAAGTTGTCATTCTCCTTTTATTCTGTTTCCCCTGCTGTGGCTTCATGACCATTGACGCCTTGTTTGACGATGGTGCCACACGAACAGAGCAGTGCAAGCTGAGGTCTTTTCTCTTCTACAGTTGACAACTCTCATGAAGTTCCCCTTTCGAAGGCGCTACACACCGCTTGAAACACCGTACTACTTCAGCAGTTCAAATGAAGAAGCCTCCGTTTTTTCAGAGAATCAGGTAACACGAAAAGGGATCAGGTGTTAAACAGATGCAGAGAGGTCCAAGGGAAAGCGAAAGTGTCTCCCATATTGAAGCCACACGATAATAAAAGTCAGGAATCCACCTTTTATGCAGTGCTCCCCAGGACCTCCCAACATGACCCGAAACATTATCCCGTAACAAGGAAAGCCAGTCACGTCACAATGCCACCAAAAGGGTTGATGTGACCTTTTTAACAGCGATACTTTATAAATGCCCTCTATTTGCGACTATAAAATCTATCTGCGATAAACCGAAGTCAAAATTCAAAATTCCCTACTACAACAATACTCTCTTTTTTATGTCCGAGATGAAAATCACCGAAAGGACTTTGCCTCTCATCGCCTCCTGTCACCTTGCATAAGCCGAACCCTTATTTCTTTCTTTCTTTCACATTTTCTTCTCCACATAAGATAAGCAAGGTTTCAAAAACAAACTTTGCTACTGCTTCCTCGTAAATTCCTAACCAATGCAATTTGAATCGTTAGCATTGCTTATTAAATTCAACATAAATAAATAACGGATCTAATTTCAAAATAATGATATCAAATCTTCCCCAGACACCTTTAGTGGATAACAGATTACATAATGAACACGTCGCGGGTAGAGGAATAGCATCCTGCTACCGAATGCAAATCCCCCCCGGCAAGTGCGCTGTCAAAAGCACAACAGTCAACTAATGTCCCCATAGAGGCGTCTCGCTCTTTCACCGCCTACCTACTTCTGTAAGCAATGAACCGCCCTTACCCTCTCGCCCACCTCACGACTCCCCAAGATACCCCCTCTCATCTTCCCCCTACCTCCAACTCCCATTTACCTTTACAAGTTGTCTGAGACACTCGCGCACGTACAGGTGTCACATTGAAGCACGATTACCCAAAAACCATTTTAGCTAAAATGCTGACGAGAGCTTCAGCTGTACTTTTTTCCAAAAAACAGCTCACTACTGGAAATTCAAAACAATCGACAACTTTGCTCAGGATGCAATCAAGCAAAGGATGCATCGCTGTTCCTCCCCATCAGTATTCATGATGCAATCTCCAACAGTGTACCAGCTACCTGACAACGTCCTTCGGAGAACTCCTGATAATAAAAGTAAATACAAGGCACCGCTCTTCTGACCATTTTCTAACGCTGAGCTCTTGGGAAGACGACTGCGCATACTTAATGCAGACATTCATATATATATATATATATATATATATATATATATATATATATATATATATATATATATATGATATATATATATATATCTATACTGTATATATATTATATATAGAGTATATATATATATAGATAGATTATATATATTATATATATAATGTGTACATACAAACATACACGCAATAAGCTACAAATGTCCTTTAGTATCCAATTCGCTTTACCTCGGAATTAATATATTTTCATATATGTTAACAGAAGGGTAGAGCGAATTGGATATTAAAGGACATTTGTAGCTCAATGAATGTATAAGAATCATGGTGATGTGATAAAAATACACATACATATATACACATATACCGTAAATTATAATGATAATACAACAACTTACTACTCCTCTCACGAAATTAGTAGTCATAATTAGTTCAATTAATATAACATATGTCATAGGAGAAATTAAAATCTTTCCTTCAATTTATTCTGTGTTTAATCCATGTGCTATTTCAGCACAGAAACTAATTACTTGTGTACCTCAAGTTTCAAGGCTTCATCCACAGTGTCTCAGGTACGAATATCTTTTCTACAATATCTCAATGCACCAGCATTTCTTTATGCATTTCCGCTCATAAGGCTCGAGCCTAAAATACCTTTAACTTCCACATAACACAGAGGCCTAATTACAACAGAAGAAAGAGAACGAAGTTAAAAGTATAAAATGGGGAGTAAAACCACACAGGTTACACAACACCTGGGCGGAATTGTCTGATGTGGTAGAGAGAAAAAAGGGAACAGAAACTCCTCCTTGAAGGTGCTATCGAGTATGTGTGTGGGAGGATTGCGTAGGTTTGGGCGTAGGCCTCGACCCGTATTCCTTCTGGCTCGACCGTGTAGTCCATCACAACCACAGCTTCATACCTATCCTGCAACACTGACGTCCTACAGATTGCACGTTAAATACACTCTCTGTTCCTTCTATATTGAAACATATCCTCACAATATGATTTTCTTTCTCGGGATATTGTTGCTCACTGAGTGAAGGGCACAACAAACCAAGACAGCAACAGACCCTCAGCGTTCATGACGTCTGTGCATTTTGTATAAGAAACTCACTGCAATGAGATGGCAAACTAAACTGAATATACCTTTTCTGTTTTACCACGTCGACAAGTTGTTTTGGTATGCTGCCACACTTTTCTGCATTTTCATCTTTTGATTGCATATATATACATGAATAACTTGATCACGAAGTATATAATACGTGATGCTATGTATAAATAAAGGCTTTTTGCCACGAAGGAAAAAATGAAAACGCGAGATAGCCAAGTACTTTCGGTCCTGTTCGGATCCTTTACTCAGTAAAGGGTCCGAACAGGACCGAAAGTACTTGGCTATCTCGCTTTTTCATTTTTTCCTTCGTGGCAAAAAACCATTATTTATATATATATACATATATGCTTAAAAAATCACAGTAGATGCACGTGACTTCATAAATAAGCGAATACCACGGGAAATGATAGACAGGAATCCAGCGCTTTCGTCTTTATTCAGACATCGTCAAGGAGCTCCTTGACGATGTCTGAATAAAGACGAAAGCGCTTGGATTCCTGTCTATCATTTCCCGGTGGTATTCGCTTATATACATTATATATATATATATATATATATATATAATATATATATATATATATATATATATAATATATATTATCATAAATAAATAAATAAATATATATATATATATATACGCATGAGCACCCTATTCAAATGTATTTTTAACTTGTTCTATGTGAAAGTATTTACATAATATAATAGTATATATATATATATATATATATATATATATATATATATATATATATATATATATATATATATATATATATATATATATATATATATATATATCATATTATTTACACACGCATGAGCACCCTATTCAAATGTATTTTTAATTTGTTACATGTGAACTGTATTTACATAAATTAATATTATATTAATATATATATACGTCTAAATCTTAAATATAATAATATATATAATATATATATATAAATATATATATATATGTATGTATGTTAATTATATACACACACATGCATGAGCACCCTATTCAAAGGTGTTTTTAACTGTTCAATGTGAACGCATTTACATAACAGTCTACTAGTTTACAAAGAGCATTTACTAGAAGAGAGAAAAAATGAAAATAGGAGCTAAGTTTTCAAGACAAACTGAAGAGAGACACAAATGAAAAGGAGGTGAACTGAGAGTCCTTCAAGCCCTTCAAAAGATCCTTCATACCTTCAGGGTCGAGAAGTCGTGTGACTCCGGTACTCGCAGCTCCATGATGTGGAAAGCAGTTTCCAGTCGTTCTCTTGGGTTTCTTTGACGGAGGCCTCGCCAGTCCACCAAGTCGGGTCTGGGCAAGGATAATCAACACAGAGGCGTTAACAACATTTTAAAAAGTATGTTAAGTAATCATGGGGACATATTAGATAAAAAAAAAAAACATAAGACATAATTTTCTGAAATAAAAAAATCTATATCTTGTGTAGAATATAATACGTGACACAATTCTTACTGAGCATTAATGCCAGTCGTCACGGCATAAACATTTGGCGACAGTGTTCTTATACCAAACTGATCAACTGGAACTATAAATGATTCAATGATGGGCGAAATTAAAGAAACAATAAAAGTAAAAAGGCCTTACGAGTACTTTAGTCTTTAACCAATGCCTGGAACATATGCACAAATTAACGATCGTGAATTTTAATCATATGTAACTGGCCTGGAACTTGAGGTGAATCTTACTTATAATACAAAAAGTATACTTTGAAAATGAATACTTTAAATCTTCCAGCAGACTGATAAAGAATAAGGCAATGACATCAGCCGAATGCATCAGTTGTAATCAATTCTTTAATGAAAGGCCTCCTGTAAAAATAATATCCTTAACGTTACACATTTTATCCGCTTAATATAATGCTTAAATGATATGAACTTACTTAAGGACAAAAGCACTTACAACACATGAAAGTGCACAGATCTCACCACAACATGACAGCAAACACCACACTACAGATCCCGTATGACAACACAAAACCCCGTAACAGAGGGAAGCCAGAAACCTCAAACCCAGCGTGTCGTGCAAATACAATCATGCCAACATGCGGGACCTAAGGTGTGGCGACCTTGCGCCTCACTCATGGCACAACGGTTGGGTCGCGGGACTCGTGGGGGTACTGGGAGGAGGGGCTTTGGATTTGCCCTCGAGAATAATTAAGAGGAGATAAACTGGAGGAGGGATGACTTCACACTTGTCAGGACACTACTACCCTCAAGACCTTCTCTTGCTCTCTCTTACACACACACACACATAAATATATATATATATATATATATATATATATATAATATATATATATATATATATATATATATATATAATATAATATATATATATATATATATAATATGGTCTTCGTCATGCCATCCCATGACAAAGTTCAGCATTTGTAGCAAGCTAATCATTTTGCATAAGAGGGTGATATATATATATATATATATATATATATACTATATATATATATATATAATATATATATATACATTAAAAAGATAAACAGGAATTTGTTTTATGACGGGAAACATCAACAGTACCCTCTTCATATGAATGTTTTACTAATTACAAATACTGAACTTTATCATGGGATGGCTTGACAAAAGACCATATTTCCTGGATGAGATCTGTCCACAGCCAAGCAGTCGAGGGCCTTCAATTTTAAGTCTTCCTCAAAGCTGTATTACGTAATGTAATGATTCCTTAAAGGCAGCATCAGATCTCAAAGTCCATTCGTTCGCCTAAAAGCATGGAACAACTCCCAACTTATGGGGTAGCGCTGCATCACAGTTTTAATATGAATGACATCTATATGAGTGTCTGAAGCTTGAGGCAGCCCTTACAGTTGTGAGAGAGAGAGAGAGAGAGAGAGAGAGAGAGAGAGAGAGAGAGAGAGAGAGAGAGAGAGAGAGAGAGAGAGAGAGAGAGTCTTTTTCCTAATTTCCACTCTCTTTAGATTAAATGATTCGTGTCGGTTTTTTAATTTTTCCATCATCGTCATACCATTACATCCTCCAGTAAATGAAAAATTTCAAGCTTAACTAAATAGTTTATAGTCCAACGTCAACATAAACTTGGCGTTCAGGAAATTTGACTGAATTCATTTTACACGAGAATGTCAACTACTCACACTTTTCTAAAATACCTAAGGCTAAATAATCTTTTGAAAAATATAACAGTGGGACCTAGACATGCGCACCACATACTTTCCCTAGACACAATCCTAGAAAAAAAAAAAAAAAAAAATGAAAATCACTACTTCACATACCTCCGGTCTAATGACTAGGGAACCTCTAAAGACTTCTAACCGAACTAACACCATTCGCATAAATATGATTTTTAATGTCCCAGCACAAATGTAACTAATAATGTCGAAGCTTTGGAAATAGCTTGGCTAACTTGAAACCTTCAGGTACAGTACAAGGGTGAAGCAAGATAGACTTTTCCAAAAAGAAGCAGAAGCCAGGCAAGTGGAACTTGAGTAACCACAAATATAAACTCATGTCACGCTAAAACTACCCTTCATCATCACCACCATCATCATCATTATTATCACAGTCACACTACATTAGCGGAATGAGATCGGGAGAGATCTAAACCGAGAGAGAGAGAGAGAGAGAGAGAGAGAGAGAGAGAGAGAGAGAGAGAGAGAGGAACAAAGTTTCATTTACACAGTTGCCCACCACAACCTTTACTATCAGAGACTGAAATGGACAAGACACTATAGTTTAGCCTCCCAATCAATTATTTATGATGATGATGCCACCCCACGGAAGCAAAATCTAAGCCATTAGGACCGAAGGACCAGACTCCCAAAAATCCCCACTCAGTTGTCACGGCTGAAAAGTGCACTGTAAGCTATTCAAACTAAACAGCAACAAACAATATGGACGAAGGGAGGGGAAAAGGAAGGAGTAGTAGTATCTGCTTTTAACAAGGCCCAAGGAAAAGGGGATGATGACGGGAGGGGAAGGGAGGGGAATGTCGTGGGGACTTTTGGGGTATGAAAACAAACTTACGGATCGGGTTTGGAAGCCCTGTCTTGGACAGTACCCGTGCCAGTTCGTGATGTACTTCGACTTTGGATGACTTCGCTGGAGGAGGAACAACAACAACAGATGATGTCAATTACTCTTCTCTACACTGCGTCTGTACTTTCTGACTGTCTGTGACATCACGCCAGAAGGATTACGCATTCTAAGAGTTACAGTCGTAACAGCAATACCAAAATTGTCAGAAGTAGCGAACAAGCAAGAGTGGATGGTATCAAAGCGAACATTTTGGTGAACGAACCTGCAAGGCACTCGACCAGCGAATGTATTACAGAGAACGCCAGGCAACAGTTCTGAATGACCGGTGACTGGATTAGAAATGGCTATTTCAAGAGTATGTAAAAAATGAACATGCTTTCATCCTCATCAAACGTTAATGCACAAGCTAAAGCAAAATCAGTATGGTTTAATCTGCAGCAAATTATAAAATGCTTTTAGTTTTATTCTTTATTCTAATGCACAGTTTTGCGCCTATACAATGAACTGGTTCAAGTTGAAGAAGAGAAACATAAATAAGAATCAGCGTTAATTTCTCTAAAGGTTTAGACATTGGAAGGAACTTTTGGACTTCATATACATAGTTGTAGCAGAGGAATGACATGCAAGCCTTGGATCCTTTCAACATATAAAAGCAAGACAAAAATTAGGCGAAGTCATCCATCAATGTGAGGGAACCAGTGTAATATAAAGGAGGAGGAAAATCCAACACAATATTTCAATTATATATATATATATAATATATATATATATATATATACATATATATCTACTATATACAGTCTGAATAACATAAATTGGAAATACTACACCGAGGCTAAAAAAAAAAAGGTGTCTTCTCACAGACCGTTCTGCAATGGCAGATGAATCAACTAGATTCCAGCCTGTAAGAACCTTCGCATAATTTATGTACATCTTTCAAGGAGAAGAGTTAATACGAAATTAAATAAATAAATGATACCGTATTCCTCTTTGGACTATTAAGGACCAAACAAAAGAAGGAAAATGTGTATATTGACGAATACCTTTAAAACTGCAAAAACAACAGAGAACAATTAAATCATTCTAACTAGATAAGAACCAAATGATAAGAAAGGGGAAAAAAATGATCAAAATGCTCATGAGCTGACAGGAAGAGGTAACCACTGGAAGAGAGACATTGCTGAAGGGAAACCGGCGGGGAAGACTCACTCACTCACTCACTCACTCACTCTCTCACTCACCTGTTCCTGTGAATGATGGCGACGAAGGCGAGGGCCGTCCCTCCAAGAGGTGGTGAAATTCTTGACATCACGCCGGGGTACTTGTGGGTGGTCAGGCGGGCCCATCTCAGGAGAGCCTCCTTGGCTGTGAGGTTATCCGACTGACCAACCATGATGTCGGAAATCTGCAGGAAGATAAAGGGGAGGGAATGAGAACATCGATCGGATTATTAGTCCTTTTCTCTTCCAAAGGCAAAACAATTCGCCACTAGCAGGAAAGCAGGTAGAGTTGCCTCTATTACCTGAATTATTCGATTTCCAAAATACACTTAAGAGTACACATTTTTCTCTTATCATTTACTATATATATATATATATATATATATATATATATAGATATATATATATATATGTATCTATATATCTACATATATATATATATATATATATATATATATATATCTATATCTATATATCATATACATATATATATATATATATATATATATATATATATATATATATATATATATATATATATATATATATATACACACACACTATTATAAACAACGCGTCGGGCAAAAATATATAATTTAAGTGGTGATATATTTTTAGATATCTTTGAAACTACACAAACAATTTCTGTAAGCAGACAAGTACATAAGTTCGTGTCAAAAGTCTTAGTCTTCAACAAAGAAAACAACTGTGAAATCATAATGAACAAGACGCAAAAAGAAAAAAAAATACGAAGCATTTCAGTCAGTCGAGAACGTTTCGCTCATGACGCCCCAGAGGGGTCAGAGGTCAAGAAGTGACTCAGAAAGCCAGGTTCGTTAACCTCATTCGGCTATTTTCCGGTTCTGTCTTGACAAACGCTTTGAACCTTTCCCAAAAAGGAAATCACCAATAAAACACAAGCAATCGAGTATCCACCCCAGCACGAAACAGTTCAAAATATACAAGGACTATCAAAACTTCGAAATCTTGAGGAAAAACCTATAATGCTTCGGATTTCTGATGGAGGCTCTTTTAATATGGACCTCAGTCCAGGAGAAATCAATATGTAATAAATCCCCACCGCCCCGAAAAGGATGTTCGCTGGCAACCATCAAGGATTCATAATTATGGACCATGAAAACGATGTGACGACTGAAAATGTCTTTACGCAAAAAAATAAAGTGAGATCTAGAGAGGTTCTTTGTGGCTCATTCTCCGAACGAATACAAACAGAAGCAAACACATGAGACGGATACGTTGACAACACTAAGGTTATACGGAACAAAGAACTAAGGATTTGGTATTGAATCAGGCGTTTCAAAGATTTCCCAGGAACTACAAAGAACGAAAATGTTCATAAAATGATTTTCAAGTAACCTTCGACATATTCACAATATTTCTTCTTGCAATATTTAATTTTCTCTTCAAGACATTATAAACTATACTACTTGCGATACTAAAATATTTTTGGCTACGCAGCAAGACAGAAAATCTGTCTTAGAGCATATTAAAGGATGTCGACTAAAGGGTGCGTTGGGGGACTTGCTCTATGATAACAAAAGAAACAGACTAACAACCTGCAATTATGACAGTCACCCCTGTCAATAGTTTCTGATATTTCAGTTTGTTGTCAACAAAATCAAGACAATTTCCTTTTCGCTAATATTATTATTATTATCAGTTCATTTACTGAGAAGTCCCGTACATAAAGACAAAATAATACTATTACTGAAGAGAAACGAATGAAGACAATAAAATCGGAAAGAAAAACAATGCCATTTAAGCTATGGCAATCGCAGACAGCACCGGCAGATAAAACGCAACAAATATGTCATCATCATAACCTAAAAACAAGTCATTTATATTTAACCAACTTATATGAACGCAATTCCTTACGTGACATTTTATTTAAGATTACAGTTGAATACGGCATTATGACACGATACGACGAGTAGGTTAACGTTGGAAAACCTTTCAAAACAATACGTTGGCTGGTACGGCGTACTGAATTGCCTATACCAACAGGACGATTGGAACAACGTGTAACGTGACCAGGCTCTGCAGTTTCTGATGCACCGGCTTCAAATGACATGAAAGAATTAGACAACACGAATACAAATACCTTCATTCATCAAAGAAGTATGATGCTGAATATTCGATATCCCACTTATATATAGGCAAATCTGAATAAAAAGCTGAACTTTGATGA
>NC_087203.1:56549423-56561923 GCF_015104395.2 Macrobrachium nipponense | reverse complement strand
TGCCTCAATCGCTCGCTCCTGACATTTCAATTAACAGAGGGATAATCATTCTTAAAGCCAAAATATTACAATGGCGATTACATTCTGAAAACAGTTTATTTCCATGAGATACTTTGCTGAGATACTGGCAAAAAAGATTACATAATATTATATACAAATAAATAAATTTCGTAATTACCGTAATTACTCTATAATAAACAGGCATGCGCGGAAGTCTCTTTGCACTTTTTTTCATGAAACAAGCGGAATGTGTTTTACACATACACGCTCTTATTTGTACTTTCACACACATATATACATAAAATACATACATACATACGTAATTATGCATGAGCACGTCTCGAAAACAGCCAGACATTAATTCAAGCTACCTGATCACTGTAAACGGGATGTCTCAATCCCCAGAGCAGGAGTCAGCATCACCAGCGTCAAATGATTTCGTCTCATATTCCAAACCATTACAAATTTCAACACAGTTGTTCAAACAGTAACCTAAAACATTTATCATAAAAGAAGATATAATAGATAAGCTGAATAAACTGGGGGCATGTCAAAGGCATGATGAGCCTAAGTACCAGAGAGAAGTCTCTTCATTTGTCTTTCTAATAAGACTTTTGGCGTAATAGTCATGGAATGAATCAATAAATCTGCTCGAGACTATGTTACATGTATTGTTTTAACTCTTCGTAGTTGGAACGGCTGCCGTTCCAACTACGAAGAGTTAAAACAATACATGTAACATAATTGGTACATGACCGTTCATTGATATTTTTATTTCCATCAGGAGCAGACATCAGTCAACGAAGAGAGCAAAGCTGACTTAAACAACAAAAAGCAAAGAAAACTCTCCAAGTTTTCAACTAAGGTTAAGACAGACGAGCGGATGAACCAGGTGTGTGTCCGAGACAGAATAATAAACGGGAGGACGTTGCTTCGCATTTCAATTCCCAATAAACCTGAGGGATCGAAAATGTTTACTACTTCAGACGCGCTGGAGAATTCAACCGTAAAACATTAACATAAAAATATTTGATGGTTAACCATTTTTATAGGTCAAATGGAGAAAAATACACGGTTGCAAACTACGTGCAATCAATGTAATTGAGAGAGAGAGAGAGAGAGAGAGAGAGAGAGAGAGAGAGAGAGAGAGAGAGAGAGAGAGAGAGAGAGTTACTCATGTGGAGATCTCCGCTTCTCACCGTACCAAAGGAGAGAAGCGAACGGAGGCTACTTAGCAGGAACTTAGAGCATCGCCCATTCACAATAATTAAAGGCAGTCCAAAACCAACTTTCACTTTCTCAGACATGACATCATCCAGTCAAAATAATGAAAATAATTCGTTGACACTGAATTCACGAAAGGAAACCAGGTGTCCAAGGTAGACTATATCGTCGACTTTCCACTGCGAAGGAAAACCTACAGAAAAAAAAAAACACACACGCACGCATGCAAAGCGTGAAGAATTCTAGAGATAAGAGGGCATTGGGATTATAATATATATAGTATATATATATATATATATATATATATATATATTATATATATATGTGTGTGTGTGTGTGTGTGTGTGTACATACATACATACATAAATACGTGTATGTGTGGGTGTGCGTATGAGGAGAAAGCCCACAACTAAACATGCAGGAGAAACATTCCGAGGTAAATGAAACCCATCAATGGTGGAGATGACTGACTGGAAGCGGTTGGCTAAAATAGGAACACCATTTGGAAAGTCACTCATCCAAACGACGACGAACGGACGAGGCGACAAATCACATACATTGAGACAGACAGTTAGTCATCAAATGCTTTATAGAGTTACGGCCTAACAGTATAGCTACGAAGTGCCGAAGTCTGCTGAATAAGACTTCTACGTATGTACAAAAAAAGTGAATGTGCTGTTGAGGAGCTCAAATGTGGATTAGACCGTTGAAAGTAAGTGTCTCCCCCAACAGAAGTATATTTATAGAAGAATGGAAGTTATTCCATGAATGATTATTGCACCAGACCTGAGAGAGAGAGAGAGAGAGAGAGAGAGAGAGAGAGAGAGAGAGGAGAGAGAGAGAGAGAGAGAGAGAGAGGTCGACTGCTACTTTGTTTCGGAACCTCTCCTCTTGGTAGGAAATGGTTCTTTTCACAGCAACAGCAGAAATAAGGCGAGCATGTGCATGTTTATTTAATCTAAACATTCCTACGTTACTCTCTCAGCATCTCGGGAAACGCACGTTATTTAGTACAAAAGAGAATCAAAGGAAAATAACTGTCATAAGATCGGTACCAAGTGCTTTCGCGCTTAGGCACGCATCGTTTGTGGCCCCACGATGCGTGAATAAACGATCTTCGGACAGTTATTTTCCTGTGATATTCGCGTACCTGCGTCAGCATTTGATATTTCTAAATCTAAAAGCTTAGAGACACACAAGAATTCATAGTAAAAACAAAGCATAGGAACGTAAGCACTGTCGACATCATACTGAAGACACAATTCCCAGGAAGATCCTCTCGTCTCGTATTGCTAGATTCAGGTTATTCCAACCGCATAATATCTACTACACATCTGGTGAAGGTCAATACCAAAAGCGCACCAAACACTCACACCACGCATACTGCACATGGAACAGACCATTCAAAATCAACACTGATTACCATAACACTACAGCTACTTTGCAAGAATTGCCTTCAAAGTAGGATTCATCCCGAGCGTATACTGACGTATTTCATTGACATGAGAAAATACATTGTGTGGAACACCAAGTATCTTGTAAACGTATGTATCTATAGATAAAGCGTTGTACGGCCTCAGTCTACCCTTGGTAACTTGTGACAAAACGATAAATTTACGTAACATCGATACAAAAACCAAACACAAGATGAAGATGAAAATATTTATGAAAGCCGCCAAGGTGATGATTCGATACAATGTCAGAAATACACATGTAAGTCAAGTGAGAGAGAGAGAGAGAGAGAGAGAGAGAGAGAGAGAGAGAGAGACTTATACAGGAATGACGCATGAAGAAAAGCATTCGGCGAGCCAAACTTCTTTCTTCCACCAGTTATAAAAGCAAAACCTTTCCCGAGATGCGCATGATCATGAGGTGTGATGTGCACCCCCAAACCCAGCCTCTACCCCAGCCCAAAACTGCCTTTGAAAATCGGTGCGCGCGCGCGCACATAAACAGAGGTGCGCATGACAGAAAGTTATAGTTGTTACTGCCTTGCCATACAAAAACACACTTATGTGAAATGAAGGGACGAAATGTTATGGAATAGAACGAAAAAAAAAGAAAGAATAACAATGTCTGTGTTCCGATTGCGAAGCGAAAGAGCGTTTCTAATTGGAAGGCAGACGTGCAAAGAAGGAAAAAGAAGTCTCGGCGGCTCAGGGGGAAGGCAAGCGGTTCGCTGACCCCACCTCCGTTACTTCCGCCACTTTCCTCCCCATTTCCCTATCCCACCTCACCCCACCCGACCCCCTCAGCCCCTACATCCCCAAAGGAAATATAAATCATTACCTCGACGACTCTAACCTACTCGGAATGTACCAATTATTGGGTTTAGCTAAATACATAATTATCCATGCACACTGTATGGACACTTGGTTTGTGCGTCAGTGCATGAGAAAATATTAGGTATATGTATAATTGTACACACACACACACACACACACACATATATATATATATATAGATATATATATATATATTATATATATATGGAGATAAAAGGCCCATAAAACACTATTTTAACGTTGCAACCATATATTTCGAGCACTTCCTTCGTGCTCTGATCAGAAGCACAGAAGGAAGTGCTCGAAATATATGGTTGCAACGTTAAAAAAAATAGTGTTTTTATTGGCCTTTTATTTCCATATTATACTGTTGTATTACAGTAAAAAAGATATTCATATATATATATGCATATATATATATATATATATATATATATATATATATATATATATATCATATATATATATAAAAATATCGTGTGTATGTGATTTGAACATGGGGCACTTGAGGTGGAAGAAGGCTCAGGCAAGGGGGTCAATATAATGGGAACTTGAAACCAACCCCCTTGAAAGGGGGCGGATCACTTTTAGTCCGTGTTTCCTATCCGTTTAGCAAAGCGTTTTCATGGCAGCATCGTGGATGCTCAAGCACATATGTTTACAAATGCTTGACCTCGTCTGAATTTCAATTTGCTCGTATCTTCACTTTCCTCTGTCTTTTTTTGTTTTAATCGATACACTATTCTCCGCAAATTATTAAAAAACAAGTCTATGATTATTCAGTTGTTTCCAAATCAATGTGTCAATAGTTAATAGTTATCATTTTCATTCAATCTGCTAAAAAATGTAAATATAATATTACACACACACACACATACACACACACAAACACCCACACACACACACACATATATATATATTATATATATATATATATATATATATATATATATATATATATATATATAAAAGTAAAAAGGCCCATTAAGCGCTCTGGTTTAAAGCCAAGGACTATATTCGGTGGACTGACTTCCACCCTTATCAAGTAATGACAAGAGTGGAAGTCAGTCCACCGAAATATAGTCCTCAGCTTTAATCCAGAACGCTTTAATGGGCCTTTATACTTGAGGACGTATCTTGTTTTACAGAAGAATTTATTTACATATAAATTATATATATATATATATATATATATGTATATGCATATTTACACATTTGTTTGTTTGTACAATGGTATACATATATAAATGTATATATACACATATAGTACATATATGAAATATAACATACATACATAATTACATATATAAGCGAATACCACAAGAAAATCACAAGCAGATCAGTAACAAGCCCTTCCCCGTGATTCTTTGTGCCCCGACGATGCGTGAATAAACATGGGAAAGCCCTTTGTACTGATCTGCCTGTCATATGCCTGTGATATTCGCTTATATAATGAAGTCACGTCCATCTACAGTGATTTTGAAGCCTACACACACACACAGATATATATAATTCATACATATATATATATATATATATATATATATATATATATATATATATATATATATATATATATATAATATATATATATATATATATATCTCAGGATGGCTTGCGGTGGATAACTGACTTTAATGGACATTCACAACATCCAATAAACCTTGACTTCGTACACAATGTTCTTGTCCGTTGAATCAAAGACTTTTAGATTGGAATGACCTCCCCTTAACCTAGGACACTTTCACGTCAGATTCTTAGCCTTGACCCGACATTCTCGCTGACATCTCGCTCAGGAGTCATGACTCAGCTGTATCATTTCCCGAAGAGGACTCCCACTGGCCAATCAGCTATTTCACTTTTACCCACCAGTGACCAGATGTTCCGAGATAAACCAGGGTTCAGCTCTTCCTTTACTGGCAGAACCGACATAAACTTTGCTCTCTCTCTCTCTCTCTCTCTCTCTCTCTCTCTCTCTCTCTCTCTCTTCGCGTTTCAAAACGTAGTGAAAAGAAAATTTCAAATTTCGGCAATCAGCTGCACCCACGATATGGTGTTCAGAAGTAAGTGGTAAAATATTTGAGCATCTCAAGAGGAACTATTTTTCCAGAAAGGAGATTTTAAAATGCACTCACCATTTTTTTTTCAAGAGCCATCACACATCTAATTTCTGTAACATGAATTACTTAGAGGAGACAAATATTACATTAATAGTGCTGCATATGTTTGTGAACGAATTTCAGCTGTATGTTTTAAGTGGAAAGGACTTATGGCCATAAAAATGATCTGTGTTCCGTAATCCCAATGAAACGAAAAATCTGGATTCAAATAATAGCAATAACTTAGCCCACAGGCCCTTTCCAGAGAAGGGTCCTATTTTTGGCCTTCGTTAGATGAATTCCCATCCACAAACTTCCCTAAATTTGCAGTCGCTCACAAAAACAGGATGAACACCACACCATTCGTAATTCGGTAAAACTCTTTATAGTTGAAAAAAAAAACATGTATAAAAAACACAAAGAAGTGAGCCAGTGAAGTAGGTTCGCCCCTAATTCGTGGTACTAAGATATGTATGCATAAATATTCATCCTTCAATATGGAGGCGTCTACTCGGGAGGATTTCCTCCCTATTAGAAACCACGTCTTGCGAAGGCGACCTTGGGCGGGCAGGTGGGATGGACAATGATGCTGCCAACGCATACGAAGGAGAAATTTACATTCATTTGCATACTCAAGATACTTAGGCTCTTCTCATCATGCTCTTCTTTTTGGATACAATAATCTCAACGTCTCCGAAGTGTTTGTGCTTCAGATCCCATCCAATTTCAGAACGTCATAATGAACTTCGAAATCATTTGACATCACCACCGAAGGACTTTCTTACTCGGCCATTCTCACTATGAAAGATTATCTCACGCTTTTTTCGGCAGTTAGGCGGAGAACACAAAACTGTCTGTTAAGCAAATGTCTGCATCAATAAAATGCAATCAGTTTTATCTTAATTATAAAAAAGAGAACTGATTTGCATATTTGTGTCTAGGGAACGTCATATAAAACCAGTTGAGTAAATTTATCCAAATAAGGAACAACCCTTTGTACCCTACGTTTTCTTCATCAGCTGACTTCAACATTTTTTCCTAATAAAAAAATTTAGTATTTCATGTGAAACTTCAGGAAAGCTTTCTTCAATACGGAATACCAGCAACAGTCTAATCTTAAATGCAATACCTCTCTCTCTCTCTCTCTCTCTCTCTCTCTCTCTCTCTCTCTCTCTCTCTCTCTCTCTAGGATAAGAGAACAGTTCTCAAAATAGTGCTGAGCATAGACAATTGTATACTGAACATAGGTTTCAATGAGCATCTATTGTAAAATCGACTACCAGTTAAGAAATAGAATTCTGGTATGGAATAAATGTTGCGCTCTAAGCATTTCCAAATAAATTGTAAATTTCCATGGGACACTCCACTTAAATATACTAACTGCTAAGAGAAGAGGTACTGTTCTCACACCCGCTACTAATCTCCCACATTCACTTCGATCTCACTTCCCAAGAATCTATTCTTCTTTACAAGGAATCATTCGTTATAATTTAAAACTTCAAATTCAATTATTTTTTGGGTATGAAAAAACAGAATAAGGCCGTCTGCCTTTCGCCCAAGGATAAACAGATAATGAGTTGCAGCTTCCATTGGCAGAAGTGAGCTACTCGTAGCCCCGCTGAGTAATCAGCCGCTGAAGAATGGCGTGGAGATGACGTCACGCCACCCCGTATAAGGGCACACTCGCAGTTTCAACCATCATTTCACTGCCTTGATGGGTCAACCCGTGCGTAAGTCTTTTGCCCTGAATCTCGAGGCACGCCCTCTCCCAAAATATCTATAATTTGGCCTCAACAACAGTACTACAGTACTACATTACCATCCTTTAAGGTATCCAAAAGCCTTCCACGAACTCTCTTCGTATTGCAACGCCGTTTAGTGTTTCCGTTGTACGATTCACATGTGAGAAGTACAAGACGAAACTCTCCAGTCATAATTACCATGAATAACAAATCACATTACAAAAAGATTCCCTTCCTCGGCGTCATGGCCATGTTTTGCCAGAATTCCCTCCACCCACGCCCTTTATACCTTCCTCTACGCCCACCATATTATTCACTTCCTTTCGAGGACTCGAGCCGCCTCCCACCCTCTCTCTGATGGGATCCCTTAACATCAGTCCCGCCCCCGTCGTCCTAAGCCACTCATCTCCATGAACCATAGACATCAATTGTGCATAAAAAAAAAAAAAAATTCCTCCCACGCCAATCTCTGCAACGTCATGTGGTCCGTCCTCACGTCATCTACATCTCGGTTGACATTTTGCTAAAAAAGGAAAGGATAACATCTCTCCAGCCAGAGCCTAACCACAAATGCATCAGCACCTTAGCAAACTAAGCTCAGGATAATGTGAGTATTAAAAATAATAATGATGATAACTTCCTTAAAGTTCGTCTTTGTTTTATCCAATGATAAACGATATTAATATGAAATCATTAGAATTCTACAAAGATTAAATTTGGAAAACCCATAAAACAACTAAAATTATCATTTTCAATTTAACATGTTCTCCTTATTTTGCTTTGCACATTGTACATCCTTATCCCCATTGCTATGCATACATAACTCCCTCAACACCATAGGTAGTGATACAACCACCCAGGTAATTTTAATGCCTTGGAATAATAATCATGGCCACATGAGCAGCAAAGTCAGTGTACACATCTCTAAAACGATCATTAATTAACTGAGACCCGATTTAGTGTCATACATAAACACACACACACACAAACACAAACACATACACACACACACACACACACACACACATATATATATATATATATATATATATATATATTTATAAATATATATAGATATATATACATATATATATACATATATATACTTTATATATATATATATATATATATATACTATATGATATATATATATATATATATATATATATATATAGTTCGGGTGTGAGTCAAGTGAGCGCGTCATCAAAGATTAAATTGTGCCTCAATATATCCTTGATTGGATAGTGGTCAAATAAACATATTCGTCTTATTGAACTATTTATTGTCTACACCTGCAGATGTGCACTAGTCAAAATTCACTCAACCATCCTCCCACTCATCACCTTCAACCTGGAACAAATTACGATATTCTAAATAAGAAAACATTTTTCATGATCGATCCCGCTATATAAAGTAATCATTATAAGATTTAAACCTTTCCTTCAAGCAATATGCGCATAAGAAGCCTCTTAAGTAGCAGCGTCGCCCTTCATCTCGGTGCATGACACCTTTCAACTTTCATAGGGACCCACAAGATGCACTTCCGGTGAAAAAAATAAAATCTCCCCCCCCCCCCCCACCCCTGACCCAACCCACCACCTGTCACGCTACTTGACCACATCCAGGTGAAGTCACCGTTTTCGTAGGAACGACCTAAACCTAATTTCTCACTTCATTACAGTTATTTCTTTATGTTATCAGACAATAAAATTGAGACAAACTCCACCTAAATCCTAGAATCTATTATTGTTCGCAACATTTCTAAGCTTGTTTTCATTCCCACGTACATCATAACCAGTCCTACGAACTGACGCGAACTATACAAACTGTTCTGCCAGGTAATTACAACGTGACGCCTGTAACTGGGTTGAACGGCAACTTTTTTTTTTTTCAAACCTGAAGTAACGGCGGGAGAAGTAATGGGGGACGGTGGGTTGGAAGTTGCAAACAAAAAGGACTTAAGGTGAACTGGAAAGACATTTCACCGGAGGAAGAACTGAACGACAAAAAGGGGCGGACCTTTACGAACACTGACATCTCCACACGAACAGTGGGCCGTGATGTCATCGTTATGTTAAGATACATAGTTGCATTTATTAGATAAGCTCTTATAACCGAAAATTGAATGAAGGAAACAGAACTGGATGGTGATAAATCATAAAAGAAGACGACGTCCGACTCGAATAGTAGGATGGCATTGTCAGTGCTGAATCATGAGTGGTAGTCGTCGTCACTGGTGGAAGCCGTCAAGCTGATGTCAGGTGTCGAGTATCACTAAACCAACCTGCCTACCCACCTCCTTCACTACCCAACCATTTTATATACCCATCCCTAAGGCTCTTGGTCTCCTCTATTTCTGCACATAACTCGCGCGGGAATAGAAAAGCATATTTACAGAAGTGATGCACATAAACACTATCCAGGTTATGTCGAACATGTTATCAACGTTTCCCAATATTAACAGGCTATATACTGAATGACGTCATCATACCCGATGATAACCAATTTTGCGTCCCACGCAACAAATACAGCGAAATGTCACTTGATCATCTCAAGTCCTGTCAAGTAATGAGTATCAATGAATGTCAGACCGAAAACTCCACCTACCGCTTGCATCTTTGGTCTTTTGACACTTCGGGAGTGCCATCCACTTTGAGGAATTGTGCTGTTGATATCCTCCTGGTGGGTGTCCGAGGTCTTGAGGATGGCTTCAGCAACCATCCTTTGGTCCCCTCTTGTGACAGTTGTGGTTTTTTTCACGACTCGAGTTGTGACACTCTTGATCTTGCCCCGACGTTCCACACGGGTGCTATCTTGACCGCTGGCCTGAGTTTCGGTGGTGAGGCGACGATGCGTCAAGACTTGATGTAAATCAGCATCGTCGTGGTCGTTGGCCGCAAAAGCACCCGAACGGATAGATATTCTGTCATTGTCTTCAGCATGTCGGGATCCGGATAGGAAGAGGCGTCCGCCAGGACCTGAGCTTCGCTGAAAACGATACATGACTGTTCTTGGATGACGACGATCCGTCCCTATTCAGCGATAACGGAACAGCAAGATCTACGACGACGATCACGTTCACTTCTAATAAACACAACCAGAGAACACACGCGGCATCACAGGGACGAGCAATGGCAGTGTATGGGAGAACGAGTAAATGAAGACTGACACACACATTCGGGACGGGAGGTGGTTTGGCACAAAGAGGGAGCACGGCCCTTCTGATGGTGGAGTTGAGGGCGCAGCAGCCACACTGAACCATCCGCAGTCATACACAGGTGGAGGAGACCCCTTCACCTACATTCCCCCTTGGTCCCGAGCCCGCAGAGGCCTCGGTCTCTCCCTCCCTCCCACCACATTAACGCCTACACACACACACACACACACACACAACAGACACACGAGCACACAAATTCAGTTCATGACATTCAGGGTATGTTCATCGGGAGCACTTATTCTCTAGACATGAGCCTCAGCTCCGCATCAGTAGCAGAAAAATCCTCATTTATTCATTATTTCACGATGAAAAGAATACGAGAGTTGAGAAAAGCTGAAAACCGGCCATGTGTCCTCCAGTTCACCTGAACTCCCGCCCACTCCTCTCCCGCTGAGGGCCCCCACCCCCCAACCCCTCCTCTTCCTGTTCCCCCATCAAACCATCTGACAGGTATTACGCGTCCCATGTACTCTTTTCAATCCGTTGTTCTTAGAGCGAGGGAGAATAACATCTACATCGAAATGAAAACGCGGTAAAGACTTTGTCACTTTAACTGCAACATGCAAAAAAAAAAAAAATATTCTTCTCTGTCTCCATTACACAACAGCAAGCAAATGTTACACTGAAATCAGTATCAGAAAAATAACCGTACGGCAACTCGACTCTTCCTCCTACTTCAGCCTCGGTTCTGCAGCACAAACATTACCAACAACTTTGCTCAACCGGACGACCCTTCCTCGCCCATGTTCGCTCTTCTCCAGGCACGCCCTCATGCCGCACACGCGCTAAGCTTCATCAAAGACCTTTAAACGGCAGCGACGAATATATCAGTTTATATCAGCTCCAAGTCCTTTAAAGTACAACTTTACTAAACGTGCCATCTCTGATGATTTTACTCCTAAAAGTCGTACAACAGCAATGAAAGGTGCTCGGTCAACATTCGAGAGATAATACATATCGCTGTTACAAACTATCACTTACGTACAACTTACACCATTCGTGCCACCCACATACAAGTAACCGATGAGGCATCTTTCAACCTACTCCGGCGGTGTCACCTACGCAAGATTCCTCAGAAAGTCCAAACATCATCAGATAGGAAAAGGCTTTCTTAACATCACATACTTTCATAACGTATAATATTCTAATATTCACAACATATGCAATAATCAGAAGAACTGAACCAACCTACGAATAAGTTAACTTTCGTAAAACTAAGTGGTGATATAAAGGATAAAAGTGTGAATATATTCGATGCTCGTGCTAATCTATGATCACACATTTTGACAAATTTACTTGCATCGAAGGGTCAGTTTATAAAACGGTCACTGAAAAGCTTTTAGGCAGTAGATTACTAGACAAAAACCAAGAATTTCCAGAGATGCAGGAAGGAGACTTCAACGCTAAGTAGAGAGCGTTCAAAAATATTCAAGGAAGAAGGAATTTTAATATCAGAATTCAATACATGATAGTTTACACAACAAATCTTTAATCAAAGCAAAATTTAGTTAGTATATATATATTATAAATATATATATTATATATATATATATATATATATATTATATATATGTATATATATACACAGTATATATATATATATATATATATATATATATATATATATATATATATATATATTCTGGTGTGTGTGTGTGTTGTGTGTGTGTGTTGTGTGTTCTATAAGCATGCCGTTTTTTTAAAATCTTAACATACGTATAAAAAAAAGTAGTATGTATGAGTATATGTATATATATATATATACTATATATATATATATATTTTATATATATTATATATATAGTATAGCACAGGCGACATTTTCCCGGTACAATTACTGTACTGGAATATGTATATGTGTTGAAAGAACGCCAAAACACTCAGTAATTTTCTTCTTTTGTTCCATCCTGAGGCTGAGATATTTTTGTAACAT
>NC_087203.1:56524423-56544423 GCF_015104395.2 Macrobrachium nipponense | reverse complement strand
AGAGACAGATAATGAGAGAAGGAAAAGCAGAAAGGGCCGAGAGAATTTAAACTCGGCTACCGTCGCCTTATTTGGAATAAGAGGCACCTGCCTCCCCGAATACGATTCCACCAATTCTTCCTCTTCTTCTTTCATACAGGAGGTCCCTCCCACGAGTGGCGGCCACCCCTTATGGACCGCATACCCTGCTGCCTACGTCCCCGTCTCCAGCCTATCCATCTTGCCCACCAACCAACGGACTCCACACACACTCAGCCACACGAACTTTCGCTTTCAAGGTGAACTGACTCACCCCCCGCCCCCCACCCCCTATCCCGCTTCCCCGGGCAACCACCCTCTCCAGGTCCACCCAATACATTCTTCCCTCTACGATTACCTGAGCAAGACCCCTTCATACAACAATGTATGAGCGTAATGGGTCTGATTTATCATTCAAAAAGGCTCAGAATTACTTACAGATCGTGTCACTCTCAATCCATTGTCACAAATCCAAGAATGTCAAACGATGATCAGTTCTGAGAGCAACTTCAAAACGAAATCGCGACATAAATGACTAAATAGGAGAATCACGTCAAGCGCTGCATGAAAATCTTTCACGTACCATGTCGCAAGAATAAAAGCTTTCTCTGATGGTAACCATCAAAACAAAATAATCGCAATACAACAATACCAACTATTAATATTAGCAATAATAATAATTATGATAGTTTGCTAGAAGACCCTCAAATTCTGTTCAATAATATGGCAGATTTAAGCGAATTGATTTTGTATATTATTTTTTTCTATTTTTCTTATTATCCACTTCTCTGGCTCAGCGATGCGTCTTAGTAACTGGCAAATATTCATATTGGGAAATCCAAAAAAAATGCTGTTTACCAGTATACTGTTAATACCAGTATACCGGATAAATAACATCAAAATCCTTTTTTTGAATGAAACATACCCGTCCAGAATTTTTTAGAATTTCCCATTATGAATAATGGCCACTTACTAAGAAGCATCGCTGAGCCAGAGAAGCGGATCATCAGAAAAATAGAGAAAATAATATACAAATTCAATTCGCCTAATTCTGCCATTTTATTTAACATAATAATAAAATAATAATAATAATAATAATAATAAATAATAAAATAATAATAATAATAATAAAGTACATCATCATTACAACACCTGTCGCACAATTATGCACTCACACAGACACACACACACACACACACAACATACATATATATATATATATATATAATATTATATATATATATATATATATATATATCATATCATATCATATCATAATATAAAATAGAGTACTTACCTGGAAGTGTAAAATGATGGTCCATATTAGGCCGAGTATCAACTTGGGGTTTCCGTCCACAATGTCTTCACATCGGATGTTGACAAGCTTAATCTGAAAATCCAGCACAAAAATGTGATCAGCAAAGTTCACCGCGAGAGCAATAAAAGATTTTTCTTCGAAAGTACCCGCACGCCACAAGCAGACAGAGGAAAATACTTTATTTTACATAAAAAAGAGAAAAAATATAGCTAACTTTACTAATATCGTACAGGTACTAAGTTATTAGGGAAGAGACTAGACACGGTGTTATGTTTTTGCCCCTCCAACACACGAATAATTCGAGTATTCACATTTGAGCTGCAGTGAAAGAGAGGACATAGGAAAAGACTGGCATTTCTCATCCACACAAACTGTTCAACCACTAATGCTGTTGTAATCTCATGAGGAACAATAAGGATATGAGCTCATGTTGTGATAACTACCTTGTGATACTGCAACTGGAAAAAGGAATGATGACGGACAAAAGTCAAACGATAGAAAGAAAAGGCTTATTTTTCAAGACTGATATCGGCACAAAATATTTCAGATATCTATATATACTACAGTACAACTGACAAGTATATAGAGCTAGAGTCGTCAATCTTTAATATATATCACCTGCTTTCAAAACCCACGCGTTCCTATCAAGAGCCAGGTCCTCTAAATGTGCTCAAATTACTTTCTTTCTTATATGTCATAATAAAATTCGTACAAGTAAAAGACTCAGTATTCATATTTATAATCTTAATCCATTTCACTGCGTTCTCTCCTAAGTGAGAATTTACTTATTCGTTGAACTGAGTTATGCCTCAGTCCTGCATCGAATACTCTCTCAGTTTAGAACTGGGTGAAGTTCCTATTACAGCAATGATTACAGCGCCATAAGTTAATAACCACTTTCATTAAGCTCATTTTACCCCTAGTATTGAAGTCTGCAAATTCCATACGAGAAAAATTATTTCTTTGTATTCAGAAGGAAAATAAAAAAGTAGTTCGTGGAAATGTCCAGACATATATATCTCATCAATCCTAAAATCTTACAGAAATTTCCATCGCCTAATGAACAAATGAGAAAACGAACACAAGCGAGGGTATTTTAACTATAGCATTCTGGACTTTTCAGAACTCCCATTCAAACTACGTATACACAGAATAAATGAAAACAACAGGCAAACAAAGAAACAAAAAAACCCACAAGACTTGTGAGCCTTCAACTTACCTTGCGATATCTGAGAAAGTCCAGAGTGAGTTGGACATTCTGCAACATGTGGAAGCGAAGTCTGCCTCGCTCCCTGGGCAAGTGTTCGCCCGACAAGACCTCGAGCAAAGAGATGAGGCTGTGTCCATCTCGCAGGTCCTCGAAGAGGTCTCTCACTTGCTTTCCTGCCTGTTCGACAAAAGCAAAACAGAGCACACATCAGTATCATGGTTGGTTCGACGACGCAGTCAAAGGTTTTCTAATTTCATGTGAATAATTGGCAAGTGTTTCCTAATATGTATCCAAATCAGTTATGCCCAGACCCATCAAAACTAACATGAACAGGCCCCTCTGGCTAAACGCAAGAAAATATTGGAAAGGCACAAACAAAATTAAGGACTGAATGCTTTTTACCCAAATTATTATACGTTGAATAAAATAAAAACAGAGAATGTTAAAAAATGACTCGAGTTTTCCTTATTAATAGCACACTAGGTCTACAAACACACAACACATGCATTTAACTAACATCAACAGCGGGCCTTAAAGGATACAATCAACTCTGATCACTACATCTGCTAATGAGAAAAATGATAAGTGATAAGGTAGGAATATGGTCAAATCAAGGGGTTTGAACCGTTTTTACATAAATACATTATTTTGAAAACATATCCATATTTACTATTTGAATTTTGCTGCACCACAACATATATAAATAAGTACTTACAAAAAAAATACCCCTCTACATTCAAGGAATATCAAATTAATAACCCTTTAAATATCCTTTTGCCTAGCCTTAACGGTGCGATATACATAAATAACCTTTTATATATTATATATATATATATATATATATATATATATAATATATATATATTATCAGTACATCCTTCATATACATATATCTCCTAGTACTTCCATCATATGAAGAAATAAGATGCAACATTTATTATTCAATATCGGAGCAGAAGAGATAAGTTCCTTACCCTTCTCTGGTCGGGGATGCAAGAGGGAAGTAAGGCAAAAGGAAACAGACAGGAAAATAGGAAAATAGAACATGACGAAAAGGAACCAAATATTTGAATGTGAAAGAATAAAAGTAAGAAAATGAAAGAATAAAAGTAAGAAAACGCTCAAGTTAGACATAAAACATTAAGAGGAGGAAAATTAACGTAGTTTTAACCCAATGTCATAGATGGATTGGATAAAATAAAATATGAAGTGATGAGTAATCATCAACAATATTAGTAAAAGTTGCAAAATTTATTAAAATAAAGAACAAATTTGAGATTTAAATTTAAAGTATTTCAAAGATAACACAATTCATTCAGGAAAGTTACACCAATAAGAATGTATAAATAACCACATAACGTTAGAATAGTAAAATGCAAAAAAAAAAAATAATAATAAAAAAAAACTCATAATTACACATAAAAGATTTAAATATAACGATATAACGAAAGTAAGAGAAAAGGGATGGATTGGTGTCAGAAGGCGGGTGTTGGCATAAAAGAAAAAGGGAAAAGAAAACGGACTATTAGTTTACAAGGGTAACTACAACATACAAATTTTAATCAACTGTTACATATCGTGCTCTAAGTATAAAGACTTCCAAAAGTGAAAAAGGCTCAAAATCTGTTATAAATCTTAGAATCTAAAAACTACAGACAGAGGCAAGGTTGTAAATGAGTTTTTATGTAAAAGGACAAGAACTCTACATTGAAAAACTTTCCTTTTTTAACTGTCAAGTTACGTAAGGTACAAAACAATGTGTATATAGCAATGAGTATGATTATATCAACAAAGAATATATGAACGATAGAATATGAACAAGCCTGGTGATGAAGACGCTAAAGGCGTGCACAGAAATGCGGCAAAACGTAAGGTCTGACTTATTTACGCTCAGTCGAGCACATTTCTACTGGATTCTTGTGTTTGTATGTCTACAACTATATATATATATATATATATATATATATATATATATATATATATATATATATATATATATAAAGATTATATAACGAATTATATAAGGCTAGCAAAACTTGAACTAGTAATGTGATGAGCAGTGAAACAAAAAATTAAAAATTAAACTTCTAGATACAATAAATAAAGCATAATCATCAAACTGAACTGGAGCTGTTACAAGTAAAAGTCAGGTCGATGGGCATAAATCCTTTTTAGTATAATCGATCTTAATAAATAAAGCATGCAGCAATTTTCTAGGAGGCAAGATAACAGAAAATGGCCATAGCACTACAAATATCAGCATCTATATATCTGGAACAACAACGTGGACCAAAATACACGCACAAAGAAACTCAATAATAAAAGAAGGACTCCAAAGAATACAACAGTGCAACTGCTAATAATATAAGAAAATCGTGAGCTTTGGATGTCAGCACTGAAATAACAAGCATCAGACAGTCGGCTTTGCGCCTTGCGAGAGAAAAAAAAAATCCAACCTACGAAAAGGAGAGTCAAATAAAATGAACGAGACGTGAAAAGCAACATATAAGAGGATTTATTTTAACTGCCCGTGTGCTAGGACAACCGCTGCCGTGAACGACTTTGGTGGTTGATGGTGGAAGCCACGATGACAGAAGACTGTGACATCTCAAAAAGCGTGGGTGGCGGGTGTCAACAACCAATTAAACCGAACTAAAGAAGAGGTTGCGTCCAGGACAATGGAGTAGGATTAATCGAGGTGAGGGGGAAGGAATGGGGGATGGTGGTGAATTGGACGGGGGAGAGGGAGGGGTTAGCACTAGCTGGGCAGCTCGGGCATACACTTACTACAGGAGAGCTGCAGGTGCCGTCGTTGCAGTTGTTGCAGACCGTTATGCAGGTGTAGCGCTGTCAGGGGAAACAAAATGCCCAACCGCCAGTTAGCTATTCAGTGACCTTCCTCTTAGACTTGAATTTCTGCTCTACGGGATAATCCTATGCTATATCTAAGTTATTGACATTGTGCTACTAAGATGGTGCTTATCGGTAAGGAAAAGTGACTTTTTTCTATATATATATAAAAAAAAAACTTTTAACAGCCATGTAAAGAAGACAATAGGACATGTAAATGCAGACCATTCTTATACGTGTACTGGTATAAAAATTAAATAACGGACTTCGGTACTACTGCAGTGCTGAACCTCCAGCGCGTAATTCTCTTTTAATCATTTCACAAACAAACATACTCATTCTTCAATTGTAAATCCCTATTCGATAAGAACGAGATAAGAGAGACGAAGAAGCATTTACTTCCATATTCATTCTCTAGGTCCTCATTCAAGATTGTACAAGAAAGTCTTCCTGAACCATCCGCGCGTTGGCCTTTCTTGTTTCCAATGCACCTTTCACTCGAGTCTTGCGGCACCTAACACTTCCTGAATATCAGAGTAACTATGTCTAACACATTTGCCATTCTGTCAACACACCACTTCGGTATTGTCTAACCCTTTCATCAACCCATTCATTCCAAACCCATCCTAAACCAATTTCACTACAACTCACGATCACTTTCTTTACCCTAATTTTTTTTTTTTTTTTTTTTTAATATGTCAATTGTCCAAACTTGCTTACACACCTTGATAAGCTTTTTTTTTTTTTTTACGGTGTCTCAATTCAAGCTCTTCACATTCACTCCACTAAGCATATTAGTCTAATCCAATTCCATTCTTCAATCATCCAACCATTTGAAGCATTTCACCCTACCACATCCTAAACGGTCACCCCCCCTCTTTTTTATTTATTCATTATTTATTTATTTTTGCTATTTTCGTCCTCGACAGCCACTCACACGTTTATTTATAGGTCCGAACCAGTTCAAGTCTCGTCACCTTCTATCCTCCATATATCACCTACAATCAGCAAGACTTCGAAATAACCACTGTTAACGCTAATACAAAATTATCTTCCAACAACAATCATTCTATTACCGCCTTTTTCACTAAGATTATTCGCTCCCTATCATTTCTCTCATCATTTATTACTCAAAATACAATTATGCTATACTTGCTTTCATCTCGCTGAACACCTCGCCGTCTCTCAAGCTTTTCCTTCGCTTGTTTCCTTGGATGCCAATACATCATTCTCATTCTCCCTCTTACCTTATATTCATACAAACAATCTACTTCCCCCGCCCCACCCCAACCCCAATAACAGGCCACGACCTCCCACACGTCAACCGAGCCTTTCACAAACCAATTTTTTAACATTTTCTTCCGCTTATTTGTAAGCTTACGTCCACCATCACGAACTGCCGATCCACCCAAGAAACCAGATTCTTACATCTTCAAACACTCCAATCACCCCCCCCCCCCAACCTCCCCACACCCACACACCCACCCTGTCATTCTTAACCTCCCATACTAGTTGTAAAAACCTCCATACATACACACCTGGCAAACTCGCCTTGACATCTCAACTCATTCTGTGCCGCTTCTTCATCATGAAAAGGAGCTTTTATTATCTATCACTGCTGTCTCTCTTACAGCCATTTACTTACTTTTTAATGCAGCCTTCACTAACATTTGTACTCATTAATTTTAATGCTTACCAGACTCAAAGCAAAGACCCGTAGGATCAAGGCTGAATTCAATATGCATTTTGTTTAACAGGATTTTGCTTTTCAGTTACGGGAACGATTGATGATTCAGTTATAATTTATTGAGTTGTATTATTCTGAAGTTAGAAAAAAAGTGCCGATATTGAGTACTTGAACCTTTGCAACTAACACTGTCAAACTTAATGACAAGTAAATGGAGGCATTTATTACCTCTCAATAACTACATTAATCTTATTTGTGGCAACTCAAAATATGCTACGAACTCATTTGCTCAAAGATATTCAACTTTCAAATTGGGTAAGAAAAGTTCTGAACGACCTAATATCTAATCAAAGCACCTACAAAATACTATTTCCAAAAAATTTTGATGTAGCGCTTTTTTTTAAGGATACCAACGTTTCATTAAATAATAATGAATAAAGTCCACAACACAAAACTTCGCTTACTGATTGAACTTCACAAATTCCATACACATCTAATAAATACAGCATTAAACTAGATTTATAGGATATAGACAAAAACAACAGCCACTTTTTGTCATGTAAAAACTGTTTGTGTATTCATAGCCTCCTGTGAGTTGCAATAAAATTTTTGCCGTTGATTAAATCTTGGACAGCGGGGCGATAGTGATCATTGTGTCAAACAAGGCCAAATAAAACATACCATGCAAACATCAGTATAATCAAATTATTTGACCAACTCTTCAAACTCTTATAAGCACTTCAACTATTTTTCTTCCGCTCAAGTTTAAAGGCGAAGTGAATCGTAAACGCTTTCTTATAACGAAGTCAATTCACGAACCGAGGTGAAACATACTGCTGCCATGTGCAGTCTGCTTCTAAATGGCGCGAAAGAAAAGCAGCCAAGAAGCAGGAGACACAGCTCGGAGCCAGCTAAAACCAGTCTGCTGCTACATAATTGGATTATTCTTTTACAAGTCTACACCGCGTCACATTACAGCAAAGGGGAACAGTCCCAGAAAATCGGAAGTCGCCATTGCAACAGATATACAAGTTCTCTTCTTATACTATCGGGGTGAATAAGAGTGAATCCATTTACCTGTGTCATGGAATCAATAGGTACTGAAGGATTTCTAAGCACAAGGCTCCGTGAACTATATATGTGTATGTTATATATATATATATAATATATATATATATATATATATATATATATATATATATGTATGTGTGTGTGTGTGTGTGTGTGTGTGTGTGTGTGTGTGGTGTGTGTGTGTGTGTGTGTGTGTGTACGTGTATATATATATATTTTTTTCTTGAATATTTATGTATCTGACACAGGAGATGGAACATGACCTTCCATTACCTAATGAACGAATCTCTGTAATGTAGAATTCAATCGTTTATCCGTTATTGATGTGAAACGCCACTGAAGGCATTTTTAACGTCTTATAATTGCATACTGTTTTCATTCAATCCGATAAGAACGTACATTCGGCGATATATGAAAATACTTATGAGTTACATAAGGCAACATAAATATTAATGATAACAATAGAAAATTGGCATGTAATACATACACAAGGGTAATCAGTATTATTACCTTGAATGACTGGCACATGTCAAGAAGGGAAAGGCGGTGTCTCGTTTCTCTTTGGGTAAAAGTTAACGGAATCTTTCCCTCCAAACTTATGCAATCTGAACCATAAAATATAGTGACAAATGAATCCGTGAATTAGCTTGCTCAGTCTTTCTTTGTAAGTATATTTTGTTCACAGTCTGTTCGATACTTATAAGATGATGACTGTTGACATGACATTCCATCGCAAATGTATCTCAGTCGTAAAATTGTAGACTTTCAGGTGGAAAAAACCACGACATTTCTAAAGCGCAGTTTCATATGCACTATTTCAATATTATACATATATGAATTCTGTATTCGGGCGAAAAAAAAAACATGAAGTCTAAACATGACATTTTCTTTCTATGTGCATGTCTTCCGCAAGTATACAACAGAACAACATAGTTTTTTCAGGTACCCAATCTCACATCATTCAAACAAAATGTACTTGAATGATAAAATTGTCTCTATCGGGGATCAGGGAATTCTTAAAAGCGTCCCGATCCATCGCCGTCTTCAGGGTCACATCCCACCTGGGGATTGGTGGAATCTTTGACCACCGGACTCGGCCTCCTTTAATTATTTACTTTTCTCCAAACCGTTATTACTAAAGGACGTTACAAATGCATCTATCTTTAAAACTAGGGCACATTTTTAAGCAACTATAGCTTTTATAAAAAAAAATACCATCAAATTCTATAACACCATGCATGCTAGGTGGCGCTTCTTATTCAGAGTTCCAGAAGAGTGATAAATCGCGATCTACAATCACTGCTCTGCAACGTCACTTTTCAATCTATGAAGTCAAGAACTTCTGAGTTCAAACGATATTTTTTCTGTTTGGATTCAAGGTGCCCAATCAATCAAGCGTCTGCAATGAGGCGCTCTGACAGAGTGCTTCAGAGGCAATCTGTCAGAGTACCCGAAAATAAAATACTCTGTCCCTGAGTGCCTGAAACAGGGCATCGCAGCCGACACCGAATACCTGAGAACAGGACACTCAGTCCCTGGCTGCCTGAAAGTAGGTCATCATTAGCATAAGGAAGCGTTATATGAAATGGGGGATGTTAATTCACGGGGGAAACTTGGGTGGTTTAAAAGAAGACTTTATCACAAACACGATCAGCTTCATTTCAAAATCAACCACACGCTTGAAAGAACACACAAAGTGCATTTCAAATAACACTCAGTTTGAACAAGGGTGAAAAACCACAACAGAAAAGCGACCGTTCAAAATGCAGACAACATTTAGGAAGTGGCGGCGACAGCGTTTGTGATACACAGGACGCAACGTCATCATTTTCATCTCCAACTTAATGGGGACACTACTCATATGATGATGATGACGATAGTGATGGCGGCACTATCCTCCTGTGACACAAACGCCCGACCATACACATATGCTGGGGTACGGTAACGGGTGCAAGCGATGTTGATCGTGGCTCAAATGATGGGCATGGCTTCGGACACTTCTTTCGTGAATGCATTACTTACAAGAGCTGTAAAAGACTTTACTTGTAAACTAATTATGAACAGAGGTGTTCGGTTCCTCTGAAAGATCTGAGACGAGGAAACACTCCGCAATCCTGTCCAAACATCGATAATAGTGACGTCTGACTTACAAATCAGATATATTTACATGTACGTGTGTGCAACCTCGTTTCATTACAAGCACCATCATAACTGCCAGGTTCAACATCGACACCTATATACCTCTGGTTAAAATAACCCAGCACACTTTACTTTGCATTACCATTAGGCCAATATTTCATCCCCATCAGTCGAAAATTTATACAAAGAATTTCAGTTTGCTAAACGATGATGGGTGATAGAATATATATACATATTCATATTATATATTATTATATATATATATATATATAAATGTATATATATATATTATATAATATATATATATGTTAATTTTATGATATATATATATATAATGTTATATTATATTATAATATACATATATTATATATATATATATATATATATATATATATATAATATATATGTATATAATATATAATAATATACTATATATTATATATATATATATATATATATATATATATTATTCCATGCATATTTAATCTATTCTATTTCAAAAAGATTAAAAACCAATGGAGCTGCATTCTGCACTCGCTAATTCTCTAAGGTTATTGGAAAAAAAGAAATGCAACTCTTGGCTATAAAGCTATATGAATATCTATTAGCATGAAAAGGGGTGAAAACATGAAACCTCTTTTTAAGACTAAGTAAACGGAAAACAAATCACAAACACGAACACCAGTCAAGTACAAACCTCTACGTATCCCCAGTGCTGCGTGCAAGCAAAAGAAATGAGAAGAAATTAATACAATTCATTTTGTACAGCAGAAATGGAAGCCTTTATACAAAAATCCATTTCTCTTTATAAACAAAAGCCACAAAAACAGTTATGAGCCCGTATCATAACATCAGCAACACCAATAATAATAATAATAATAATAATAATAATAATAATAATAATAATAATAATAATAATAATAATAACAACAACAAAAAGCTATAACAACTTTTGCAAAGATAAAAATATTAAGATAATTTAATTACATCTCTTGTAAAACCAGCATATTTATGAATAGCAAGATTAAAGCATTTATAACAATAACACCATCAAAGCAACAACAACAATGCTGACAGTTTACCATCTCTACATAATCGTACGCAAATGCTTTGCCAATCAAACCAGCATATCAAAGCACCGCCGGTATCTTACACTGCGTCATGCACTAATTAGCCAATTTCATCACTACAAAAAGAGAACACCAATATTCTTTCATTTGCCCCTTCAGGCACAAGTTCAGGATCTATGCGGAAGGATACTCGCATGTTGGGGGTAGGTTGGGTTTTGGGTTAAAAGGATAAAAGGAGTCGGGGAACAACTAGCTTTGTCGATAACAATCTTTTGGGCTATGGCAACTTTGATCCTCAAAATTTTAATAACATACTTCCATTATGGGAAAATGTCATAAATATGATACAGATGAAGTATAACTTCAGTAACCATACCCCGGTTAAAATAAAAATATATCCATATTTCCAACAGCACAGTTATATCGTTGTTATACACACTCACACACACACGCATATTATATATATATATATATATATATATATATATATTATATATATATATAAAATGTATGTATGTTATATATATATAGTATCCAGCATGCACACGTACATACTCCCAAAATATTGAGCCACAAATATCGTTTTATATCGGATTCACTCTATCTAAGGAATAACTCCCAATCAATTGTGGTTTCTAAACCAGGTAATTGTACAATTCCTGCCTAAGTTTAATGTATTCCCAAGGTTTAGTGATTTCGATATTAAACGATGCTGGTGACTTAATACCTGGGAATATAAGAAAGTTAAGAGCGTGTATGTGACAAAAATTCATGTGTTTGTGTTTATTTATATATGTATATATTGATAATATAGATACATGTATGTATATATATATATATATATATATATATAATATATATATATATATATATAAATAGATATATATAAACGATAAATATATATATAGTATATATAATATAGATACATGTATAATATATATATATATAATATATCATATATATATATATATATACTTATATATATATAATAGTATATATATATATATATAATTATATGCATAATTATCTCTTCTAAACGACTGCCTATTTAAAATGAAGTTAATAAAGGTTTTTTTTTGTAATTAACTAAGTATATACTAAAGCAAGAAGCCACCGCATTTCTTTCGCCGAGCAAAATAAAGAATAAAGCTTCTAAGTGAATTACTGGAGATTTGTTGTCTCTTCAGCACACTGAAGTACAACGCAGGTTTAAAGCACAAAAAGTCTCATTTACAATGAAAATAAAATTCTTTTTAAGACACCAAAACCTTCCAAAATAACGAGGCATTCGCATACAAAAATTTCCTTTTACGAGCCAAAGCCTTAGTTAAGCAACACCGGCTAAAATACTTCGACGTCTCTTTCTTATATATAACAACGTCGCGGTTAATAACGATCCAGATTGCATGAAGTTCCATGTGACCGTGAGTCTGTCTGGTTACGTCACAGCCTCATAAGCACCAGTCTCTCTCTCTCTCTCTACTCGCATGCGGTCATAGGCACGAAGGCCACTCACTCACTCACTCTCTCAGAACCTTCTTATACTACTATAATATATCAATAAAGAGAGGAACAAAAATGAAACAAAGTTCAGAAAGTCACTTAATTTACAGTCAATGCGTAAATATGAGCGTGAATCTCTCTCTCTCTTTACAGTTTATATGCACGTTCAGAGAAACTGTATGTACTTCAGCTAGCATACGCAATAAATTATGTACTTGGTATGTCAGTCTACTGATTTAATTCGTAGCATAAGTTGAAAACAGACAAAAGGCTATATTCAAGTTCTTGTTTGAAATTAAAGGGCAACAAGCACAATCAACATTGTTTGTTGGACCGCTATCTCATATCCACAAGCATGTCCGTCGATGCTCTCGAGTGCTGAACGGAAATGCCGTGTAATCCATCAGTGTCCAGCAAGGCGTCAGAAACCAGAAATTTCTGATTCCTTTCCAAAAATAATTACAACATAAGAGAAACACGATTTGTTTGTTTGTTTGTACAAACAAACAAATCGTGTTTATAACATAAGAGGAACACGTGCCGCAGTCGAAATAACGACACATTCGGAGGAAACTTTTCATTTTCCTTCAATACTGGAGTGCAACACAGGGCACCACTCAATCATAATGTTTTGCAAAATTACATATATATATATATATAATTAAATATGTATATCTATATATTAATTATATATGTATAATTATATATTATATATTATTATATATATATTATATATATAATATATATAAATATTATATATATATATATATATATATATATATATATATACACACACATTTATTATACATTTATACTGGTTCGACTTTATTACCAAGCTTGGAAATAAAGTCGAAATCGGTGAGGACCCACACCACCGCCTCTTATTTTCCACCTGTGGAATATGTGTGATAAATGAATCAAGCGCTAAAGTGATTATAATCATACATACACACACACACACACACACACACACACACACACACACATATATATAGATATATATATATATATATATATATATATATATATATATATATATATATATATATCTATATGGAACTCGACATTTTTCTTGACGAAACTTCTGCGGTGAAAGAAAGGACGCCTACGCTTAGCCTCGACCTGCGTGCTAAAATAAATGAGCCAAATAAGCTAAGGGTTACAGCCGGGTACGGGAACACCTTAAAAATATCACGGGAGGCAAATCGAATCTTAGGCCCAACAATCGTCTTCTATCCGCTCACGACCTGTGATCCACAGTGTTTGGATGAAATACATTCTATACGTGCAAGAAATAACAAATGAAAAACCTGTTCTTAGAGCATCCTTTAATCTAGAATAATCACTACACTTTCGAGCCACGCTAGGCTCCTATTTACTTTCACCTACAGAGGAGCCCAAGGTGGCTCGGAGCTGTCGTGATTATTCCACAGGTCTCAATTATCAAATGTTGCCTCCACCTCCATACCACGTATCAAGAAGCCGTGACAAAACATGATATTCAACAAACAATATTAAACGCTGCAGTCATATATCACTTAGGACCCCTGCATGGATAAATAAGCATTCATTTTCTCATGATTTAGTAGTTAAATTTCATAACTCATCAGTGACGATTGATCATCAATAAAGTAGGTCTTCAAGTTTGAAATTTTTATTTGCTTTACTACGAAACTGTACGTCCATTCTTTTACGGTAAATACGTCATGTTCTAAATATATCCATCAAACAATTTTTTACGAAGCAATATGCAATATACAAAGAATGTGTTCATGAAGAACTTTCATCCAGAGAAAGAAAAGGCATCCCTGATTTCCTGCTGATCGAAGAGACGTTTAACAAAATTGGCGAGATTGATAATCAACCGCTATGTCAGATCATAACAGTCCACTTATGCCAAGACACGCAGCACCTCCTGCTGAGTGGGTTTTCTTTGGCAAGAAATAAAAAGTAGGAATAAGAAGCACGCACTTCGCTATAAACCATGAAAATCCTCTGCCTTTATTGTTTAAAGTAAAGGCAGTTGAAGGGGGAGTTCAAAGTAGCATATGAGATGCAGTCGACGACCTGATAAATTTCAGCAGTAGACATTATCAAGTCCCACTAGGAATAAAATCTTATATACATTTCCTGAGAGATAAGATGACGCCACAAAGAACTGACATTTCCCACGAAAAAAAAGGGGAAAAAAAAATCTTCTGGCTGTGCGGTGTCTGTTATCTGTTATGGCGTTGATTAAGATCTGTCAGTCCCTCACGAAAAACACAAAGCAACAAGATGCTATTATGAAGGGTTCCGTGCGTTGCACTTATTACTTGGCATGCAACTTCAGAATTCGCAACGAAGCAGGACAATGCTTTTAAATGCCTAATGGCCCTCTAAAAATGCTTGCACGGCAATGCACGACCATTAACTTAATTTACATGACAAGAGAAAAAGCTGACGCCTGAAACCGAAACTTTGGGGGAAGAAGAAGAAGAAGAGTTCGTCGTCTGGCTCCGAAAACTAAAAGAAAAATGGCGTTGGGCATTATGCCTTCTGACCAGCTCTCTAAAACCTCTGCCGTTTCATTTCAAAGAAAATACTTTATTTCAGTAATATCACCGCAACCAGACTAAACCTGAAAGGTCTCATTCGGCGATAAAAGTAACACCTACTCCCCGACTTTCTCTACAGGGAGAAAGGATCGGCAGTAAAACGAGTCCGGAATGCAGCTCCGAAATCCAATGAATAAATATATCATAATAAAACGAAAGATGACTTACTGTCCTTGTCCATAACAAGTTCCAAGAAAAGACATCTGCTGCAAGTGTCAGCAATTAGGTAAATGAGCTTCAACGGCCAAAACTAATGCAAAACTGTATCTCCAACATTAACCCTGAGCAATTACTGCTTCTCTTTTACGAGCACAGGACCTGTGTTCCCACGAAAATGTATCTCTTAATGATATTTCATTGACAGGCACCAACCCTTTGAACTTAACATACACATAACTCAAAGTTAATAATGCGGCATCATGGAAAAATCCTTCATTTAAATAATATTAACTTCAGTCACAAAGGCAATACGAACAAAAAAAAAAGTTAGATGGCAAAATGATAACATCCATATGTGAATCTCCCCAATTGTTCTAAGACACCCACCCGAAACTAGGGTGTGGCACAAACATGTGTGATCCAGGACTTGTCACCAAATAGGAACCGAGGGACAGACGCAGACATACAGACAGACAGACAAACCGACAGACCAACCAGCGTAGGCGGGGATGGAAAGGCGGCCGTGCGACACTCAAATAATTGGAGACAAAGGGGGAGGGGGGGGGGGGGGGGGGGGGCCCCGCTATCGCCCACCATGCATGTGATCCGAGACAATAACAGCTGCCCACTACATATGCGATCACACCCAAATTTGGTCATGGGGTGGGCAACCTATTGGAGTACTACGGCTACGTGTGGGCGCCGCTAACCTGTCCTCACGCCCACAACATGCCTCCTCCCACAGAACCGGTTTTGGTCATCTTATCACCGTATAACACCTCCCTCAACTTCTCTCCGCATTTACACATACCATAGGTGTAAGTAGACGTGGGCGTGCGGGCGTGGTACCCAGGGGAACTCTCTTCCTCGCGACCTTGGTCACAAAATAACATTCGACCTTCATGCGTAAGATTCTGGGCAGCGTAGGGGTTCCAGGCGTATCATTAGCCACGGGCACACGCATTATAAAATGCACCCACAAGAAGACGCTAAGAGAAATATTCTTTTATGCGTGCGCGCGCTTTTTTTTTTTTTTTCCCCGCAACCAAGAAATCAAATAACCACGCGTATCATACATAAACTATTTTCCTCAAGTACGCAAGAGTGTTTGAGCGAATAGTATCCCTTTTCTCTGACAAATTTAATTCTCCATGAAACATATTAACTACATAAATATGAAAATCTGCCAGCAGGAGATTCATTCAGTGTAGAAGAAAATTCAAAGCAAGAAAAGATATATAACATGATTAACTAAAGGTTATCTAGGCGCTGCCAGCTCCATTGTTAAATGAACATTCCATCAGATGTCGAGGACAAAAAAAGAAAACAAAAAAAAAAGTTCTCCGGGAAAATGGTCCAAGAACCTCAATCCAGCGCGAGACATCCTTGTGCTTCTGCCCACGCCCCATAAATTAATAGTCAATGGTACACTTTCTGTATATGCAATATATACTTTTGACCGTGTTCTCTCTCTCTCTCTTTTAAGCAAACCGACAAACCTTCCCAAGACATGGGTTATGCTGTGTTAAATATCTGAAAATATTTCAATATTTTATGTACACCTGTTCTACTTTTATACATATTTATCTGCAGTGGTTCCTAATAGTAGAAAGTTAACATTGTCCTTTTTTTTTTACAGCAATAATATTTCTAGTTAATATGCAAAATGAGTAGCATTTTCAACGTAATACAGGCGTGCACAACAAAAACTAAAAGGTGTATTGCTATCGATTTTATATGAAATCAAGAAAATGTCCTAAAATATGTATTTCAAACCAATCAGCTCAACTCACTGCCAGTTTGCCGTCTCATACTTCTAGAAAAAAAAAATTACCAATAAGTAGAGCATTCTTCCGGGTACAAAAGCTACCGAAAAATGAGATTACCTTGAATGTTCTTCCTCGATTAATAATATAAATCACGCGAGATCCAAACCTCTCGAACCCAAATGGTGCAGGTGTAGTTTTTACCCCTTTTGGATATCTGGTACTAAGAGGCCGGCATCGCCCTTCCCTCGAGTAAAACGCCTATGCACCAAACAGGATATTTCCTCGGTTGAGATTTTGCTCGACTATCGGTGCCAGATAAAAAGTGGACACTCCTTGGTAGAACACTGAACTGGATGAGTTTACATATGCTTTCTTTTTATCATTTTCATACATACTTTCTTTTTAATATTTCTGCACTTTCTTTTTATGATGTCGTGCACGCTCATTTCCTTGTACCTAAAACACACACTTCTTTACCAGCAGCAGATTTCTCCCTAGTTTTGAAGCAAGTTCCAATACGCCACATACATTTTTAAAGCTGAACTGCAATACAGCAAAACATAGTTGAGAGATACCGTTAATCCACATTGCCCTACTAGTATTACTTAAATCAGATGATATCTATATATTAATAAGAACTTACGACAGAAAAGAATAACATTGTCAACAATGAAGATTTGTCAAGACTTCAGATTTGACTGCAGATGGGTCACATTACAAGATATTTACTCATAATCATGGCAACAGTTGTGCCTGAAAATCAGACCATTCTTAATCGATTAACTTTTATCGATAGCGAGCTCACCCCCCCCCCCCCCCCCCCCCCCCCCCCCCAAAACGAATACCATTTACACGAACTTCTTTCGGGTAGGCAAGTACTGCCACTTTCGTTTGACCCAGAGTTTCTCAAACAACCGCCCTTGAAGATGGCGACAGATATGACTTGAAGCGAATTTCACACGTTCCTCAACGTCTTCTGAGGTCGCACGCCCGGAACGGTCCGTGTGATTAGGGCGCTACCTCAGCGTAACTGGAAAAGGTCTGGAAAAGACTTAAAAAGTATCCAAGAAAAAAGGATTGCGTCAGTAACGCTAACGCTCTAGATTCTAGCCCAATCTGCGGCAGCCGCTAAAGATGAAAATATATGTTAAAACCAAACTGACACATTTTGACATATCAGTGGCTGGAAACAAAACCTCAATTTGAGAGAGAGAGAGAGAGAGAGAGAGAGAGAGAGAGAGAGAGAGAGAGAGAGAGAGAGAGAGAGACCTGGGGACAGGGAAAATTTGATGAAGGTCAATGACAGACAATATCACATGTCGCTGCAGGTCTGAGCTATCTCACGGTCGGGAGACTTTTTAAGAAGTGCAAGCTGCATCTTTTCATTATTACAAAAAGCGTCATCTGATTAGGACTCGTTTAGACCAAACCTGAGAGAAATCAGACAGCCAGCGATTAACTGACTTCATGCTACTCTTCGATCTCACAATATTGGAAAGGTTTGTATAATGTACGAATGCCATCAATACTTTAAAAGTATACCAGGTGTGTGAGTTCTAAACTTAATTTGGAAGGATATCTCCAAATCAAGCATTTACAAAATGGCTGACCTCCTTAACATTCGGGAAGTTACTGGTGAAATAACAGTGAACTGGAATTCAGGCACAATTTAATTCTGGAGGAACGGTAGTGTAAACGTTGGCTGTGTGTGTGTGTGTGTGTGTGTGTGTGTGTGTGTGTGCGCGGGCAAAACAATATACGTTACATATAGATGTGTGTGTGTGTGCGTAATCATACCCCCAGGGCTGCATCACTAAACTCCAAGATGTGGAAAATGTGTTTTACTGGTTTGGTGTAAGGTAGCTAAAACTGGTAGCAGAAAATATACTATCATTTATTCGTGCGCGACCTTGAAACAGAGCCACCAGACTGAGACCAAACCACAAACGCAACAGACAAAGGAAGGAAAAGGCAACTTCGCCGAGCAAATCCGGAGGCATTGCCATTAGAATGACACAAGTGCAAAATAACACCAACAACAGGCTACGAGAGAGAGAGAGAGAGAGAGAGAGAGAGAGGAGAGAGAGAGTCATGTTACCGTTGACTTCTCTTGCAGGGAAGGCTGAGGTTCAAATCACTACATGCTGACTCTCTGAGCATTCTTCATAATCCAATGACGCACACGCAAGCTCGGCCGCTGAACATACACGCTTAGACGTACACATACTATAGGCATATGGCATATTTACAGCAGCTATGTTTGCCAAAGCCAGTTGATCGAGTTCTGACTGAATGGGGCACACGGATGACATCAGTTTTTGCCCAGTAACAACAATCAAATTTGAGGATAGTAGATCTCCACGTCCAAATGCCACACATTTGAAAAGTTTTGCCTGTTACGATGGTAACTCATAAGATATAATAAGAAAAGTGGAGAAAGGACTCTTGTCTGCATTGCTACGTAAGTATAGAGTCGTTTAGTTCACACCTTGACACAACCACCATAGCATACACATTCCAAGCAAGTGCAATACTTCCATAATGCAGGAATGGTTCAACAAGATCTTCAGATTTCAGTTTAACACTTTCAGAAGCGTGGGACGCGTGTT
>NC_087203.1:56484423-56519423 GCF_015104395.2 Macrobrachium nipponense | reverse complement strand
AACGAGGAACATTGTGGATTAAGAAAACACTGTAGTATATGGTCGCTTCTTAATCAAATGTACTGCATTCGGAAGAGAAAATAATCTACGGGTTTGAAACATCGATAATCATGAAATATCACAATTCAGAATACTTCATTCAAATTCCATTAAAAGCACCTTCATATTAAATCAACGTGGACGATTTCCAATGATGCATTTAAATCTCTCAACGGGAGGCGTAAAGAACTTCGCAACAATTGTTAATGTGGAAATAAGAAAAAAAAATAACTCCCGTCTGGAAATATAGTGCGTAAATGTATAGATGATAAATCAGCTAACCTTCATTAAGCAGAGAGAAAGAGAGAGAGTACATCAAACATTGTATAGATTCACACGATTGCAGGGTACGGCAGAAAACCAGACCTGCTGAGTCTAAAAATCAGAACGGGAGACGGTATTATGTTTAAGAGACTCCCAAAAGCAATGTAAGAAAGCACAAACAGTCTTGCAAGGAGACGACGCCAATAGCTATCTGAAATGACCCAAGCATTACGGATGATAAGCAAGAAATAAAAAAGTTTAGCCAAAATATCAACATTCAAGGAGTCACAAAAATGAAGACCCACTATTTTATAACAGAGGAGACAGAATCAAAATTTTAGCCCTTTACATTAATTAAAAACTCGGTGAAAGGAAAATTCGGAACCTGCATCAGATGTAAACGTGAAACTTTATTCATTTAAGAAACCGAATGAACGAAATGGCAGACATAACCATAAAAGCAAAAAATAAGTCATCACGTCACTGCTACTTTTTGTGATTGAAAACAAACTAAGGTAGAATGATACCAAATAAACGTCACCTTATAACTGACAGATGAGGCAAAGCTTTATCATTTTTCCAAAAGTACAAAATATAAACGTTTACCATTCAAAAATCTAATCTAATCCTTCGGTCCAGCCCGATGGGGAGCTGTTCATCAGCTCAGTGGTTTGGTATAACTAAGATATACTTTTAACTTTGGTATGATCATTTATTTTCGTAAAGAATACCCGGCGTTTAGGCGAAACGCTGGCGGTGTAATTTTAGCCGTTATTTCTAATATCTACTACTACTACTACTACTACTACTACTACTACTACTACTACTACTACTACTACTACTACCTACATACTACTCACTAATAACTTAATAATAATAAATTAATAATTAATAATTAATAATAATTAATAATAATAATAATAATAATAATAATAATAATAATAATGAGCATTTTGCCTCGAACCCTCTTCCACCGGATGCAATTCTGCATTCTGCACAGTTCATAAAGGGTCACATTTTCCGACAAAAATGATCAATATTACTACTTTTATCTTCATCTGAGACCTAACTCTGACCAAAGTTCCTTCTACATTCTGTCAGAAGCGTCAACAATTCACACTTCCATCAAAATAAATAAGAAGATAATACAACAAAATGAGGCACTGTCTGCCACTTGCAGGCGCCGACCACCCAATAGACAAAATACCCATCTCTCTCTCTCTCTCTCTCTCTCTCTCTCTCTCTCTCTCTCTCTCTCTCTCTCTCATCCATTTGCTTTTTTTCTCTTAACATGGTAAAGAATCTAGCGACCAACTCAGGATTGCTTCTATTCAAACAGTACCTCTGCATTTGAAGCTTTAATGTTGACCTCCATTGGCTTGAATATAAACAAGTGGGAAAAATGCGCAGAAGTCTCTTCGGAGCAGTCGAGTTTTCTGTACAGCGTAAAATACTGTACGAAAGTCTCAGCCACGGTCCATGAAACTTTCGGCAGCAGCTTGGAGGTTGCCTGTGTTACTGGCACCTACATCGATGCGAAACGCACGAGGATGGCGAACATTTACCACCATAAATGAAATAAAAACTACATACGCTACAGGGCTGCAATTAGGTATGGTTGATAATTGGAGGGTGGATGATCAGCAATCCAATTTGCAGTCCTAAGGCCAGACGGACAGACAAAATCAATCTCAACAATTTTCTTCTTCAGAAAACTAAAAATTATCATCGAAAACCAAAGAAACCATTTCAAAACCTCCAGGAGAGAGAGAGAGAGAGAGAGAGAGAGAGAGAGAGAGAGAGAGAGAGAGAGAGAGAGAGAGAGAGAGAGAGAGCGCCAGCCTGGTTGAGTGATAGACACTTACACTACCTGGGGAGGGGCCTAAGGTAATGAAATGTGGGCGGACTAATGCAACTCCGCCCATACCTATTTAGAGGTCACCCACCTACTTACGCCCACTCCACATACCTGATGTGTCGCATGGCCGTCTTTACAGAATGATATCAACATATTACTTAATTGGAAATATCGCAGCAATTAATATATCAGAATTAGACGGTGCATGAAAAGCAACACTGTCAGTATCCTTCAATCATATTCCTAACATGTAATGCATACCCATGCCACTTTTCTCAAATTCCACAATTTAGTCGTCCCACTCTAGGGTAAACAAATAATATTGATTTCTAATTGTTTTCATAAAACATAAATATCACACATACACACACACACACACACAACTGACGCTGAAATTTAGTTACATTGGTGCGTCAAAAGCAAAACTACAACGTAAAATTAAAGGCCTAGCAAATACAGTTTCGTAAACCATCCTACTGAAAGGGAAAAAAAATCAGTCACCTCCTCTTGTCTTTTATTACTTACGACTTTAATCTTGCTTTAAAATAGAAGGGTTTTACAAGGTTATCTGTTTGGAGAACTCGACACTGATTTGAATTACCAGCAAGATGAAAAAAAATAAATAAAAAATAATTGGTATGTCCGTGTCTACCTCCGTTGCCTTTCAGTGACCTTTTAACACCAGCCAGACCGTTCTTCAAGTACTACCACACAACCCTGGCTCCCTACATTTTTGCAAAAGCTACAGGCAATGAAGCAGCAGTGAGGCTGCTCAGGCTTCATCTACAAGGATAGTCAACTTGAAAGCAACAGTTGTGTGTGGGAAGCTGGGAGCATATAATGACCCTTATACACAATCACTACTTTTGGTGAAGCGCCTGACTAATAATTCCTTTTTTTTTTTTAGAGCACCAACAATGAATACAAGTTAGTGCGGCTAAGTCACGTCAATGATGGAGGCAGTGCACATGCAGTGCACTTGAATGCAGTTAATGTGTTCTGGTTCCTCTCTCTCTCTCTCTCTCTCTCTCTCTCTCTTTGGGTCTGCCTTCCCTCACACCAAATACGGACATGATTCAGCCAGAACCGCAGCCCACAAAAGGAGAGGACAGAGCGCCTAAATTCTTCATTTTCTTTCATCAAACATTTCAAATGAGAAAGGTGACCTGACTTCAAACATCAACTTAGGGTTAAGGATGAACGTTGAGAATGGTAACTTCAATTACTGAAGATCAAGGTTTGCACCAGAGAGAGAGAGAGAGAGAGAGAGAGAATATGATGATGGTGGTCACTATGTCGTTGAGGAGGGTGAAGAACGGCCAAACTGGTTAATGGTTAATGGGCTGGAGGGGAAGTTCCCGGCCGACCCTTAATGCCACCCCCACCTCAGACACGCCCACCCAGCAACGACTTGCCATGTTTGAAATGCTACAGGAAAACAAGGCAGCCTTCAGTGCCGACACTGACAACACAGGAACTTGGCTGACGTGGCATAAGGCAATGCATAACTAATCCTTATTGCGATGCCACCGAAAAACACTTTGCCCTCGTTACTCCATCCGGGCGATATCAACGACCGATTCTCTCTCTCTCTCTCTCTCTCTCTCTCTCTCTCTCTCTCTCTCTCTCTCTCTCTCTCTCTCAAAAGAAAATAAATAAATATATACATAAATTAGAAAATAAACATGAGACTTTTTTTTAAGAGAAATAAATCTCATACACAGGTTAAAGTATAATAACTAAAAGAACTTTTCATTTCGATACTGAATACCTGAATATAGTCCATTTTCACTTGTCATCGACAGTTCTTAAGCAACCTTTGATCTTAGTGAAGTTATCAATTATACCTATACATAAACACGCACGTGAGACTAAGCAGTCACTTTGAGAAAGACAATTAAGTAGAACTGAAGGTCTAGGTAGAGCAAACGTAAGGAGGAGTGGCGAGAGCGAACGAGTTTCCCAAAGACTTGACCGTGAGTTAACTCTACCAGACACTAATTACACTGATCGTGGAACTGTTACATAAACATGACTTTCATGGTTCACGGTGAATGCTCTCATTTACACTACGAAGCGTCCTGCCAATTAAGAGCTCATGAGATCGGTAACCCCACAAAGATCAAGGCGTTTTTTCGCTAAAATGTCTCTGTAAAATCAAGAGAAAAGTTCAGCTGCTAACTAACACGCACCTCTGAATTCATCAGACCACGCCCTCTCCTATACAGACAAAGGCAAGCAAAGTGTTCGACACCGTGTAAAGGAGTTCCTCTGACAGGGTGGAATGGAAACTACCATCCTCTCTGACTTTTCTAATGCAAATAAAGGTGAAAACTACTACTCGTCTGATGTCCCACAACACACCCCAAGAGTGAGGTCGGATGTTCATTTTCGTTAACGCCATAAATCCGACGTTATCTTAATGAACGCGGCGTGTAACCGATGATATCCATCCGTCCAAACTACCGATTATACACGACCGTAATTACTACCTACTTCATTTTACAGATTGGACCACACCCCAAAAACATCCACCCTTCCCGGTTCAAAACCAACAGCATAAGGCACGGCTCTCCATCAAAGCTTATTCTCTCCCTCGTGGGTCGCCTGTGCCGACCGACTCTGCCGAACAAGACACTTGATGCGAAGTTCGGGAAATGATCGTGACTAATTAAGTAAGCGAAGTACTATAAGGCAAACGCCGGCGAAACATAATATACAGAAAAGCGTTAGGTTCAATAAACGATCCAGCAACTACAAGACCCATTAACATGATGTTTTAGGTTTTTCAACTCTTATCATAAATGAAGAAGATTCGTCTTTAATCCAATGTCTAGTATACGCTAACCACATTTGAGCTGTTCATGTCATTCCCTGATACGGCTCCCATCAGCAGACCATCTTCCTCGATCGCATCACATTAAAAGGGTCCTCTACTAATTATATATGACGTACAAGATAATTTAGGTCTTGTTAAGATCGTCTCATACCCATTCTAAATCTAAATGGCATCCGATACGATAACAAAAACGACAGCGTGGCGTGGTCGGGAGGAGCTCAACTTTGACACCTTTCAATTATATGTGTTTTGATTAACTTTGCTTTTCTGATAGAAGCTTTAAACACGTGGCCAATCAGAATTTAGTACACAAGTCCAGTCGTCAAGTTAAGAGTATATCTTAGTTTTACCAGACAGCTGAGCTGAGCTGATTAGATGTTTTTACGTGGCTAAGAACCAATTGGTTACTTAGCAACGGGACCTACAGGTTATTGTGAGATCCGAACCACATCGAGAAATGAATTTGTATCACCAGAAATAAATTCCTCTGATTTCGCGCTGGCAGAGCGGGGAATCGAACCCGGACCATCAGATCGGTCGTCGAGCACGTAACCAACTCGTCCGACGAGGAAGTAGTCCAGCCGTTAGCAATCAACCAGACGCTGGCGTCAATAAACCTGCGTACATTAGATATGATTCATTCCCTTTCGCAACTCATAGTTCACGTCCGAGTGAGAGCGACTCGAGACATTAGAGCAAATAAAACGATTACAATACAACATCTTGATATGACCCTAAAGAACCGAACTACCTGCTACACGGCGATGACAACGTCATAAGAACACTCTCAACGACAGAAACAGCTTTTCTGTTCAACAACGACAACTGTATAATAATAATAATAATAATAATAATAATAAGAGGTGATGAAGGACACGAGTATTGCGCCGATATGATTCATCAGGAGTCGATTTCAGGGATATTGCTTATAAATCTATTTATTTACTGTGATGAATGAATTTATAAGCAATATCCCAGAAATTGACTCCTCCTGATGAATCATATCGGCACAATACTCGCCAGTTGTAATTGCAGAGAGAAAGCAATTGTTAGAAAAATAGAGAAGACTATTTACAAGTTAAATGCAGCTGATGCAGCAATATCATCAATAATAATAATAATAATAATAATAATAATAATAATAATAAAACATTTTCAGCTTTTAGGGCTTTTATAAAGGGATAACGATGTCGTAAAAAATATAGAAATTTTAGATCAAAACATTAACTGGAAATTTTACCATTTCTGGCAACTTCCATGAGAGAGAGAGAGAGAGAGAGAGAGAGAGAGAGAGAGAGAGAGAGAGAGAGAGATCTTAATGAGGCAGGTAACCAATATATATATATATATATATATATATATATATATATATATATATATATATATATATATATATATATAGTGCAAAGCATAAATTACCATAATGGCCTAAAGTTGTTTTTAATCAATCCTTATTTTTTAGTTATTTTTCTAGTATGTACTGGATTTTCCTTGACTTAAATTATTGTTTTGTAGGAAAAACTAATGGCGTACTATATATCCTGGAATAAAACAATACAAAAGGACAAGAGACACTTCTATCCATAGGCACTGCAGTGCACCTTTATCCCACTATCCCAAACCTCTAGTCTACAGCATCTCTTGAGTCATAGGAAAACCTTCAATATTTTACTTACGACTTTCTCAACATAGGTTAATGGACTTAACGATACCAAAGGTTTTATGGATTCGGTCCTCACCTGCGAAAGAAAAGAAAAACCATTACTTTTCATCCAAATGGGCTTCATAGACACTCAGATTATCAAGCAAAGATGCATGAAAAACTTATCAACAAACGTACGTATTCCCACAGCCATTATTTGTCCGTGTATCTCAGAAAGATCATGGGAAAAACTTCATTTCGATATAATATCACTTACACATAAAACTGCCAAAAACAATTTATTCACTCACCAATTAACTGAAAATATCATTTACCTCTTCATTTTTTTCACACGGGCAATATTAGTGATAATATTTTACAATTCTCGACATCAATCAGCAATCAACTTACTTGTCTGAAGCCCCACTACCACCCTACAAATTGCGTCCTCTTTGCCTACAAAAAAAGTTGTCTCTCCTTCATAGTTTGTCAATAAAATCCTTCCTCCTGGAACCTCATCCCCACCCCTACCCCCGACCTTCCATTAATGCCGTCTTCTTTTCGACACGGGTGGACTCGCTTCCCAGAATCATTGATACAGAACAAAAGTCAGGTTTCTCCTCTCAAGACTTCCTCAGCCTCTATTCTTTGGCTCAAAAGACATCCCTTTCAAAGAAGGATAAATAGCCTTTGGCTCTATTGCATATTAGAAATCCTCTCTCTCTCTCTCTCTCTCTCTCTCACTTCTACCCTATGAAGCATGACTGCCTAAGATTACCATAGCTTTTTCACCATACGCCTTTTCCCTTACTCGGGAATTTAGCCTACAAACTACTTTGTTGATGTTGTTGTGGGGGTAAGAAAGGTCTATGGATGAGCCTAAAAAGGTCTGAAAAAGGTGTTTTGCGTTGAGTTAAAGATACAGGAATTTTAGAATAGGATATTTATGATTTATTTATTAGAATGAAAATGTAAAAAATAAATGTGTATGTTAAACAGCACGGGGTATTTATTTTAATTTACGTTGGTGAAACAAGGCCCTATTTGACTGCAGGCTTTAGCAGGTTTTAATTTACGTTAAATTGCGAATATAATGTTTACCACTTATGCTGGGGGTCAGATTACACCTTTCCTTAAAGGGGGTGGCTCCTATGTGTACTGACCTTACGGTTGGGGGATGAGGTTGCTAGTGTCTACCTTTCTCTACCATGGCTGCAGCCCATATCTGAATTACTAACCAACAGGTATCTAATTTCACTATTTAGCTGAACAGGGGATCTATATGAGTAAAGTTACACTTCACTTATTCAAATGGTCTTTCAATCAAACTGAGTACTGTTTTTGCCAAAACACTTTTGTTCAGTACACTCACGGTAGAACGAATTCTACAAGAAAAAAAATCAGCTGATCATCATCGATAATGGTAAACAGTTACAGAAAAACGGGAAAATGAGGCCTTCGGTACAATGACACGCTTCCCACAATAATAAAAAAAAATCACTGCACTCATGAAGGCAAAAAATATTAAGCGGTAGGAAACCAGATATACAAACATTATTTCCCCTTCAACTTCAAATACTCTTTTAAGACATCAGGGAATTTTCTTCAACCTACACGTTGATGAATGAGGATATATACGTATCCATCTATCTATCTTTATATCAATCTATATTATATTACATTATTATATATATTATATTATATCATATATAACACACATACATACTTATATATATACATATATAATATATATATATATATATATATATATATATATATATATATATATATATATATATATATATATTACGTATATATAAAATACACGCGATTCAGAAGTCTAATTATGAATAGTGACGGTATTGAGGTTATCTTTCTAAAGCCACCCCTGTCAGGATAAAACGATTAACTTTATACATACATATATATATATATATCTATATATATATATATATATATATATATATATATATTATATATATATATAGCGTGTCTGTCTGTAAGTCTGTGTTTGCGTGTACGCCTTAAGACACTCCGTTCCATTGCTGTTAAGTCAGAAATACATAAAAATTAGTAATAATAGAAGGCGGTGATTGTGATTATGCACCAATAATGTATGAAAAACGTGTCTAAACAGCTAATTAAGACACAAAAAAAAACCTCTCCCTATTAACGCACCCACTCGCAGGGCGGCATCGCCGAGTTCCATAATCTCTGCAATCACAGAATATTCCATATTTGGGAATCTAATCTAATGTCGTCACTCAGCGAGAATTTCAACATGAGCAGATGCGAGACCAGTTAAGTGAAGCTACTATGTCGAGGGTATCCATTCGTCCAAAGCGTCCTGCCTCAGCCCAGTCACATTCAACTTTATTTTTTGAGGTCACCTCACTAGATACTCTTAAATTGAGTGAAAGTGTTCAATTACTTTTAATGGCAGAATTTTCATCCCGACCAAGTGATATTTTGCAATATTCGTAGTCGGCTACTGTATAAGGATATTCAACAATGAATCTGACAACGTGTTAATTATCTTAAGACATCAGCAAGTTTGGTTTAAATAAGGAAAAAAAAAGCCACTTTCACAAAAATGTATGATGTATAAGATTGGTTTTTGACCTGAATGTCTACAGAGAAACAAAAAATCTTTTCCTTGCTGACAAGGAAAACAATTTTTCTCACTTAATGGTATCGAATCCTGAATTGCAGAATCAGCCCTCAGACAATGATTCATCTCAACTGCATTCCGGTATAGTGAAATGATAAATTTCAAGATTGTTGATACCCAAATAATAATAATAATAATAATAATAATAATAATAATAATAATAATAATAATAATAATGTACGACTTAACGCCAGTGAAAGGCGAACAACAAAATTACAAGATACGAAGGTCTGGGTCTGGGAAGCTTTGCTTTCAGAGTAATGTATCATGCAGGCGTACGCGAGCGATAGGCTGGTCTAGGCTCTAGGGAGGCTGACTGGCAAAACTGCAAGACGATTTGGCTTCGATCCAACTTCTAAGGCGATGCGTTCGATTCGACCCGAACGGCTAGGTCCAGATGCCGACGGCTCCTGTGGCAGTAATTAGAGTCTTCGAACCCTTTAAATTCCATCGCTATCAGGAGCTCTGACAAATTGCTTTCATCCACCTTCCATCACTTGCCTCTAACGAGACAGGTATCGTGCAAGTCCTTGCAACTTACTCCCGTCAAACAGAGTAATTATCGTCTGTTATAAGAAGTGGTAAGGGCTTTTCATCGCATTATCACCCGACCTCAAAGTTGTCTGGTGCAGAACATTTATGTCTGAGTCTTAAGAATACTTGGTCAAAAAAAAATATACGCTATTGCCTTGTTCCGGTAATTACTATAATTCTATTCAGTAGTAAATTTCTCTAAACATTCTAAAGTTTATAGTATACATGAAATAAATAATCAATAAATTGTATATATATCTATATATATATTACATATATTATATATATATATATACATACACATATATATATGTGTGTGTGTGGTAATGTGCGCGAGCGATCATAATATCCGCTAAACTACTTACACCCTATATAACACCCATTACTTAACGCATAACGCTGCTATCATTAATCCTTATAAAGAAAACGCATCTAGATTAAAAACGAAGCAACATTTTTTTTCTCGACGACTCAACGACGTAATATCAAATGACTTGAATCTCAACGACAATTTGTCTTAACATCGTCGGTCACCACCAAATCAAAGGAGCAAATGATTATGCATCAAAGTTATGGTTACGGCCACAAATTTTTACAATGTCTTCTTCTTCCCAGCTGGTTCCCATTTTTATATGGGGTCGCCGTTTCCATCTATTTCTAACCTGCGCTTCTGTCTCATCAATTCCCTTCTCATGTAAGTCTCCTCTCACACAGTCCTTCCATCTCGTTCTTGGTCTCCCTTTTCTTCTTCTTCCTTGAACCTCCACCCCCATAGTATGTCTCCCAGTGTGGTCCTCATCTCTCCTCCACAGGTGTCCATACCATCTCAGCCTCCCCTCCTGCACTTTCTTTGATACTTCCACCACCCTAGTCGACCCCCATATGTAGTCATTTCTGATCCTATCCTCTCTTACAATTTAACATTAATATATTTTCTGAGAACACCAATATCCTCCAAACCCATAAATGATACACCAGGATTCTAATTTGTAATTTCCAGAAATGTATTCATAATAATAATAATAATAATAATAATAATAATAATAATAATAATAATAATAAATATGGAGTTCTGAATGATGACGTTTGCTAAGTAAGTATAGGAGACCTCGCTCCTTGCCTTCTCTGTTGTGTAAACAAGGTTATAGTATACAACACATTTAACTGAATTTTGCAGCATTTCAAAATAGAAACGACTCCTGGAGAGGAATGACGAACAAATTTGATCATGCCACTGAACATCACTATATGCTTTCCATGTGAAGTCAACTACAATTCTGAAATTTGCGGCTTAAAAATTATTCATTACTCATGCAAAAAATACATCATGACCACCTTTCATTATGTTTTCGGCTTTTTATTGAATATAACCTCAAATATTTAAAAATACGACGTCATCAGAGGAATACTTTTACTAACACCGCATAAATTCAAACTTAAAATATTATGAAAGGCCTTTATACCCAGTGACTTTTGACTTTAGATAAGTTATTCAAATGAGTCCACTGATTATGAGCTAGCAAAAAAAGGGAAAAAAAGCAAAAAAAGGAAAAAAAATTTTAACGCAACCTAATAGAGCTATTTCCACATTAACAAAGTTAGTCCTCATAATCTCGAAGAATTATATGAACCGCAACTCGTTCTCAAGTCCTTATACTCCATTAACAGACATCCCACTATGAAAACACGCAATGTAAACATATGTTCTAAAAACAATGCAGTTCATGTCCTGCGGCAGTCGTCCCCTAAGAGCAAGACTGCGATGGTTGGCGGAAAGTTTATCATATCTAAACAACATCCAGGAAAGCATAATTATCGTCAAGCCTTCTATCGAGTCATTCACCTAAACATAAGAGGAGCCAGGCCAAAATCCCCCACCCCCCCTCCCTCCTCTCTCTCTCTCTCTCTCTCTCTCTCTCTTCTCTCTCTCTCTCTCTGCGGAACTTCTAATTGACTCAGAAGAGGTTTAAGTAAGAGGAATGATGTCATCTCTTGATAAACTTTCGCAACATTTCGAAATTTCAAGAAGGCGTTTGATGCTTAAAGAGAACTCTAAAAAAAAAGAGAGAGAGAGAGATTTAATTCCTTCTGCTACTTCATAATGTAAAATTGTATTATTTATGTTTTCTAAAGGAAAACGCAGGAAAATACACTGCGTTAAAGCACAAACGTTTTTATTGATAGTTCTACATCATCAAAAGTTGTGAAGTATTCAAACTCCTAATTAAACAGGAATCAGCTTAGCATACACACACGCAATAATATGAATACGTACATGTATTTGTATATGTGTATGTATAGATAATATATAATACGTAGATATACACAAACATATATATTCGGGAATAGGACCAGTGCTCAAATATGTCACATTTGCCAAAATTTCGGGATTTCCCCTGTCCCCAGCAACAGGCTAATATATGAGAAAATCTACAGATAAATAAGGATGTTGGTCAATACATTATTTCTTTATGTTTCATATATAAAAAAATGCAGGAGACATGATCTATGAACATACACATATTCAACCAAATGGGTAGTAAGCATAGTCGTAATGAACAGACGGTGGCAAAGAATACAAAGAAAAGGAAAGAAACTGCACAATAACCAAAATATCCATAATACTTGAAGTAGGTGAATGAAAAAGTAGTTTTTCTTTTAATACAAACAGACGCTGTAATGAGAAGGTCCAGTTTGTCTACTACTTATCTCGATGTGTGAAACTATGGCCTTGCCGGTGAGAGTAACCTCTGATTTCAGAAACATGACATCCACGGCAAGTGAAGTGCAATGAACACTTGAAGATGAGCCTTCGAGTAGGGTTTCTATTTTTCTTAGGTAAAGGCCAATTATCTATTTATTATCAGGAAAGACAAATGTTTGTCGTATTTCAAAGCTAGGAGTTCTTAAGTATAGTTGTTTTAAATATCTACTGCCCTTTGCGTCACCGAAAACTGGGATGTGTGAAATTAATTTTTGTTACCAAGAAAGGATATAATGTGGCACTTTAAGAAACAATATGACCAGAAATGAATAGGAACAAAATTAATTTTGTAATACTGAATTTCCTGATCAAATCTGATAAAAATGAAAACCTAATTCTATTGTCGATTAACAAGGGTCTTTACACTACTGATTTAGTGAAGAAGTAAAGAAAAGCTCAAGAAGTAAAGCCCTAAATACGTGTGGATTATCTATCAAATGAAGTAGAAAATGTATCATCTCTGACAACGGTGGTGTCAAGGAATAGGAGGGTACAATTATTTTCAATTTCAAAATTAAATTTCATATATAAATGTTGGGCATTTAAATATTCAAGAAAACTACGGCTATGTTCGATTTCTTGGGGAAAAATGCGCTAACTGCAACTGCCCATTTGGATGAATGTTTATTCATTATTTTTCTTGGATACCTGTGTATTTTATTACTTTGAATAATGATCCTTGCCATAAATGTCTCTTATAAGCCATTATCTTCGTATCCAATATTAAAAAATTTGATATTCATTGTGATTTACTTCTATATTGCTAATAATGGTAAATATACTTTTACGGAATTTAGCATTGTGTTCTTATTCCTTTTAATACATACACATACATATATAGACACGTGTATAAGTATGTATATATATATATATATATATATATATATATATATATATATATATATATATATATATATATATATAAATATATATATATATATATATAAATAAATAAATATATAATATATATAATTAATATATTATATATATGTGTATATGTATATATACTACGTGTATATATATATACACATGTATGTATGTATTTGTGTGTGTATGAATAAGAGAAAAATAACCATTCACTCATATGCACTGTACACCTATAACGCCAAACCCTCAACACTTCAAAGCATTCAATCGCACAACTTTTCAATGGGGGACCACAAAGCATTACTTTGGAGGGCAAACTTCTGCCACTGACACACCTGTTCGTGCTGCGCTAACCTCGACAGTGACGACCTAAATACAATGAGTGGTGAGGCTTCTTCCTAACTGAAACAACACCAATAAAAGACCAAAATTTGTACAGCTTTGGGGCGCTTCCATGGCCAATTTCTGAAACCCGTTCCAGTGAAGATTTTGTAAAAGGTAGTGCTTAACTATGGCCAAATACTTAAGTATTAAAAAAGACAAACTTTAACTTCATGTATAGGAAGGCATTTCTCAATGTTTTTCGTATTTGAAAGCTAGGAGTTTTCAAGTATGGTTGTTTCATATATCCACTGCCCTTTGCTGCACTGAAAACGGGAGTTCTATCTTCCTTTTTGTTAATAAGAAAGGGTGTAATTAGGATATAACTGAATCATTATAAACGATGTGATTCAGTCAATGCAACACTCTTTACATCATTCACTTCTGATGGACTTCGTAATGACTTCCGATGACGAATATTACGATTGGAGCTGTCGAATAATATGACCTTTCAAAACAAAGGTCGACATTAAGCTGGCAGTGAGGTGTGTTAAGTACGTCATATTTCCGAAACACGCCCCTGTCCACAGACAGGCCCAACCCGTCCTGCCATAAAAATAGGGACGAAGGCGACAATGCGATTGACAGGGTGCGTGGTGCGCCGGAAGGTCAATATTGTCCTAACACTAATGGAAGGAAAGGAGAGGAGACTCCGCCCTGCCCAGGCACCCCCCCCCCCCCCCCCCCCTTCCCCCCGTTCATCTATTCATCCATCTATCCTCCCTCTTTCCATTGCCCTCACACGTCATCACCCACTTTTTTCTTTTATTTACACACCATTCATCTTAGTCCGGGTTTTGGTAAGCAGATGCAATTTAAAAGTAGTTCTGGCATTTTACCATGTTCATGAACGCAACCGATTTCTGCACACAAGTCTAAGCGAAGACATCAACTACAGCAGCAGCAACAACAACAACAACAACAACAACAACAATAATAATAATAATAATAATAATAATAATAATAATATCTAGTATGCAGTGTATGCAGAACATAAAACACATCCATGGGCAATTTTCTCTCTCTCTCTCTCTCTCTCTCTCTCTCTCTCTCTCTCTCTCTCTCTCTCTCACACACACACACACAAACACACACAATATTTTTCTAACAATTAATTTGGATTTACGTCCACAAGAAATTAATGTTAGATGAACCCACTGCACATTCAAAATGGCTATGTATAATTATAAGACTTACAAAACGTCAATTGAATAATGAAATAGCATGTGAATAAGATTTATATTTTCACAGTAAAGACGGCAGATATAAATAACGGCTTTTAGTGTATATGTTACCTAGAATTTCTAAGACAGTATGCATAAACATGTACATGTTCGAGACAAAAATAATCTATTTTATATTCTTTTCCATTTTGCCTTAAAATTTCGTCAGTGAAGAAAAGCCTATTCCAGTCTATCACATTTATTGCCAGCGATGAATCAGACGACACGAATGAAGCCATGAACTTTGGGGCAACAGCCAAAATCTCGCACTTTTATAGGGGTATCTCTTTGGGCAAACAATTTCACAAGTGGGTTTATAGCCTAGGTCAGGTGGCAGCACAATTTCAGAACTTTCTTTCGAGACAAGGGCTCCCTCCATATTTGTCGAGACAGGGAAAGGGCACCACATGTACTCCCAATCATTAGTGCTCCAATCCTCTTCCAGCAGCGTCCCCTAACCCCCCCCCCCCCCCCCCCCCCTCCAACCACTTTTCTGACACTACAATATTTTACAACCCTGAAGAGAATGTTGTCGCGACAACATTAGTGAGCAAGATTGAGTTTTTATTGCTTGAGAGAAGGCTTCAGCCCATGCCTAATATGGGACTATTATGAATAATGAACAATCTCTCTCTCTCTCTCTCTCTCTCTCTCTCTCTCTCTCCTTAATCCAAATAGTAAGAGGCAGAAGTTACAACTGCGATTTTATTTTTCCAGAAAAGACAGAACTCTTTACACTGCAACTTGTAAACCTTAATTCTTAATACAAAATCTTCAATTTGTCCAAGATATTTCGAACCACAATGAGAGAAGCAAAACTAACCAGACTCCTGCTCATATCAGACACTAATGGCACATAAAATGCAAACACAACATTATGCACATCTATGTTATCGGTGCGATGTAACTACGGCGTCGGAACTTAAGTGCAAATGTCCCCGCTGAACTCTTGTATACTAAACCATCTCGGGTACATTAGAATCTCCTCATAGAAAGCTGCCTACTTCACGGTAAAAATAAAGTATTACATTATGCATACACATGAATATGATAATCGAACAACGAAAAATTAAAAAATTTCAAAAATTCCAGCTCAGCAAAGTATTTCCTAACAGAAGTTAACAAAATTCAGCAAGTGACAGCAAGAAGTAACAACATGATATATATATAATATTATATATATATAATAATATTATATATATAGTTAATAATCATATATAGTATATATATATATATGTTATTGTATATATAATAATATGATGGTATAATATAGTAATATATAATAAATATATGTATATATAATATATATATATATATATATATAATATAATATATATATAATTTATATATAATATAATTAATATTATATTATTATATATAATATTATTAATATATATATCGAGCTACAATGTCCTTTAATATCTAATTCGCGTCTACCTCGGAATTAATATATTTTCATATATGCTTAACCGAAGGGGAATTTTTTTTCTCGATAATAGATGGGCCTCTCGCGGTGGTGGGGTAGGTAAAAGCTTCACTGACGTTCCTGGATTTGAATGTCTTCTTGGGTTCGCGCCCAGGACCAGGCAAATCTATTATCGAGAAAAAAATTCCCTTTCGGTTAAGCATATATGAAAATATATTAATTCCGAGGTAGAGCGAATTAGATATTAAAGGACATTGTAGCTCGATGTATGTATATGAATCACGGTAATGTGATATGACTTTTATATATATATATATATATATATTATATATTTTATATAATATATACTATATATTATATATATATACATATATATATATATATATAATCAACTTCAGTGATATCTCAAACTTGAAAAACCACCATTTCAATAACACGAACTAAAGCCAAAAAAGAATATCATCAATGAAAGAAGCAAACAAAATCATAAGTGCCTAGCAACGGGTTACCGGAAGTTCCATTGCGAAGTTATTCGCATCCTGCCATAATATAACACTGCAGAATATTGCAACTAACTCGCACGATAAAATGCACATGTCACCATACGTTAACTGGATCGTCATGATCATGGATAGAAATCTCTACCTACTGGTCGAGAGGCTTGAACAGCACTGGAACCGAATTTCCTGAGGATCAATTTTTTTCTTGAATATTTCAAGTGGATTGAAGTGGTCGATCTTGATATTAATAATCAATTCATGAATAAACGCACCCATCTATGCATTCTCCCTAAATCAATACTTCTAAGATTCTTATCCTACGTGATTTGAAAATATGTTAAGATACAAAGGTTATTTCAATTAAATGATTCCAAGCCACAATTACGATTTCAGTCTCTATATCTCTCTCCTATTTCACTGTTATTCAAGTCATGAAAGAAAAAGGAATGTTACAACGCCTGAAAGCAGCACAGCTCAAAAACTGAGTCAAAACTGCAGCGTTGCATTTCTAGAATGTTTCTATATATATATATGTATATATATGTGTGTGTGTGTGTGTGCTTTGTGTGTGTGTGTAGTGTGTGTTGTGTGTGTGTGTGTGATTCGGAACGCTCACAAAATCACGAACACGTGTTGCTAGACTTGCTTGTACGTACAGCAAAGCTGCTACAAACTGGATCTCAGACTTATAAAATAAAAGAACCAAAAGTATAACCGAGCTATCAACAAACACCGGCGGGGAAAAAGGTGTCACGACACTTGTTCATGACGTTAGGTGGAGCACATAGGAGGTTCTCTCAACTACAATAGTGTCGGCTCCATAATGGAGAAATAATGTTCGCCTTCCGAAAACGTGCAGTAATATCACCCGAACTGAATTGATTATGCTATCTTTGACACATTTTATACTGCTTGTCGGCGGAATTTATCGAGGAAATGAAGCCAGACGCTCCCGATTCTCTCGCCCTTACACTTACATGTTATTGAAGCCAAACCGTTTAAAAATGCCAAGTTGAAAAAAGGGGCATTATTCCAAAGGAGTCGTGCAGTTTCCTTTCACTTGATAACTCTTCCCGTAACATGAAATATCAAATGAACTCTAGATCTACGTGACGAAATATGCCTCGGGCTGCAATTTCCTCAATGTCATATTTGACAGAGTTTGATACTTTACCAAAAGCACAAGTTCCTCCTAATACCGCTGCTCGATACATGAAATCCTCTGCATGTGATAACATTCAAGCGTCCATCACTCTGATAACATAATCAACACTAAGTAAGAAATCTCCTAATCAGTTAGGTGCGTCACCTTAATTGATAAAAGAAATCTTCTAAAGCTTAGCAGCCACCAAAAATATCGATTATTCAACTCGATTCTTGAGACTAAATGTTAACGCCATGTAATTATGCCAAAACTTTTCAAGTTTTCTAATTACTTCTGTGAACAAGAGAATAAAAAATAAAAAAATAATAAATACATAAATAAAAGGTTCTCCCTGCATGGTCAAGTGTAAAGGTCCAAAATACTTAATCCTTAACAAGATCTCTCTTTTCAAACTCAAGTTATTGAATGGCAATATTTTATGATATGAAACGAAGCGGTCAATTATTCTAACAGCAAGGCACAAAGAATACCTATTATGATCTGAAGAAAATCAATAACGCTGATCGGTCTTGGATCTAATATCTTGAACTTGATCTGGGGGTTCAAAACTTCCTTGACTGTCACAAAGTCCAAAGCTTTATAACATAGCTTTCATTTCTAACCTCCGGTATATGAGTAGTCTTTTCTCATGAACACTAAACAAGATTACAAAATATATCAAATAGAAACTGGCGGATTTTCATCTACATTTTGACAAGTAAATTTGACGTTTGACCGTCAATCAGTCCCCAAACAATTTTTCATTAATAATAAAATATATCAAATGGAAACTGGCGGATTTTCATCTACATTTTCACAAGTAAATTTTGATCGTTGACCGACAATCAGTCCCCAATTTTCATTATAATAAATTATTAATCATTCTCGTGGTAACTGTCTCTTTGCCCATAGCATTTCATTAAAATACATCTCAAAACATCTTACAAGTAATCAAGACATCAAGCAAAGAAAATGAAAGCTTACAACCTCGCCGAACATGACTGAACAAAGGTTGATAAAATAACAATATCAAAATAATGCTCTCCAGAAAAAGGACGACTGCCAAATATCTATTCCAAACAAGTCGAATTCTGAGGCACAACAATTTAGAAAGCACGAACTTTCCACGAAGAAAACAGGAGGGTGAAGGGACTGTCTGCAACTTCGTCTTTAGGAAGAACCGTTAAACACACACACACACACACACACACACACACAAAAGTACAGTCGCATGCTTATATTGACACGCCCTGATATGAACAGAAGAGAAAGGGGAGAAACCTAAACTTGGAGCAATAAAAACAGAGATAGAACAGGTAAACGCATTATATGACTTGTGAGAGATACATCAAAGATTAACCTTGGGCACGAATTCTAAATACACACACATACACACACACACAACACGATATATATATATATATATATATATATATATATATATATATATATATAAATATCCATGTGTGTGCGTCTGTATATATATCACTAAAAACATTTTCCCTTTTGAAGGCTGACCCTAGTTCTTAGTTAGTTTTTAGATGACGGTTTGCGAGCTCCACGCAGTGCACCGACGAATGTTTTAGAATGGAGGGACTGGTCTCACCCAATACTGTGCTCAACTTTGCTGATCGGATGACCAGCGAAATGGTAAATGAATTATCTATATGTATACCTACACATCTGATTATACAAGCATGTAATTAATTAGTCAGGAAAGGATTTCATTCATATCCCCACCTGCCGAAAGATGATTCCAGTGGCTCATCATTAATTATTCCATCGGGTGTCCTCAGTTGACAAAGATTATGACCCTGTCCGTCAAATGGTGTGCCACCAGTCTCGGGATACCCCACCAGAGCAAACCTGTTTTTTGAGCTATACAAGGAGTCGTGTTTTAATCAGATGCCATTTTTCCAATGTGTTTTATCATATTTTCTTTTGGATTTTTTCTTATCTGCTCTTTCCCCGGTTAAACCAATATTTTTTTCCGATAAATAAAAACATGAAGATGTTTACGTTAAATTGAAGCTTTTTTTTAATATTAAGGAATCCACGATGCTTCTTTCTTTATGACATATTTTTATTGACTTTATGCTTAACTACTATTTACTATCTCCTTCACTTTTCAAAGTAGTCCAGTATAGAGGGTAAACAATGCTGCTCCATGCATTTGACTTCAGTCGAACAATACGATAATGACGAGAATAAAACCCAATAACGAACGAAACAACAAGTTTTATTTAGATCTAAAAATACTAAATTATGTCACCTCATATTGATTTTACTATAAGCTGAAGGATTTCGAGTGTGACTTGTTTGCGATAATATTGCTGTAATATATTTGTCAAATATATTCAGGAATCATCAATAAGGGTGGAGGGACTTGATGGCTTTATGGTCTAAAAAAAAAAAAGGGTGTGATAAGTATTTATTCCTATCAAGCATTTACGAGATTCGCAGAGAGAGAGAGAGAGAGAGAGAGAGAGAGAGAGAGAGAGAGAGAGAGATAGAGAAGAGAGAGAGAGAAGAGAGAGAGAGATGGAGAGAGAGCAGATGTTTTATCAAGATTACAGCCGCCACTGGTGGGGACACTGCTGGGGACACTGCTAGGAGGACTAGAAACAAAATTTCATTCATAAAATAAAATCGCAGGCATCAATCAACCAACGAGAAAAACTTTAGGAAAACTGTCCCCACAAAACGAAGCATCAAATCAACCACAGGCCCCTTACAACATAGGCCTACAAACAACATCCCCTCCGTTCAAGTTCCTGGAGAAGTGTGACTCTTGAAATCACACATGGCTCTTGTTTACACAAACCCCGGTAGCTTGAAAAAGAAAATATTTTCACCAGACCAAAATATGTTAACACTAGTCCATGAAATGAAACTCTTCTGTGGTAGTTTGTTTCTTGGGTGTCTTGTACAAACTCAATCCAATCTATTTGCTCCCCCCCCCCCACACACCACACACACCACCACATACCATATAATATATATATAATTTATATATTATACTATATATATTATATATATATATAATAATATATAATATTGCTAGAAAATGTCTCTTTTGTATGAACGCTATTCAAATCCACATTTCTTGATTGATTTTTGTGAGTTTAAATATAAGTCAATATCAAACCAGGGAAGGTCATGGTGAAAACAGAATTAAAATCAGATCACTGGCTGAGCAAAGGGGATGAAATGCGAAAATTACCGAAAACAGATATTAGTGACTAATCCATAGTTTTCGAGGTCGCTGAGAAAAATAGTAACAATCCTGACTGATCCCCATCAAGTCCAAGTTCAGCCCTAATAAGGGGGATGGGTGACCAGTAAAAATAACCGAAAGCGACAGATATTAGTGGCAGAAACAGAATTTCTGAAGGGTAATTATCGCTGATTTGGTTAAACATCTTATTTTCTAAGACGCACTTCACTTGTAACTTGCAAGTTAAAAGTGCCGAAAACATATTTATGAAGTGATCAATCACAGGCCGATTTCTTAAAGAAACACCAACAGCGTTGGTTATATGACTGTTTAATGGAGAACCATGGTTTAGCTGCAAAACTTGGCACGCGCACACGTACATAAAATTATCATAAACATAATCCTTTGACACGTAGTAGTTTGTTTATATATACAATAGCTACCAGTTAAAACTCAAGACAAATTATATAAAACAGGCAATGAAATACTTTGTAATATTGCTTTAAAAAAATGCTTGTAAGACATGAAACTGGTCTGTCCACTCTGGTTCCCTCTATATTTAATAGAAAACATTCAATAACCAGTAAATCATTGAAGGAATCAAAGTACACTGCCACACTACAGGACTTATTATTATCTTTTATTTTATTATCATCATTGAGATTTGCTTTTTTCACTTTTTCGTATTTAGCCCGCTGGACCAGGCTTCTGCATTCCACCTAAGGTCCCTACCAGGAAATTAGTTTGTAGGCAATCAGTTTTCAATTATTATCACTTTTTTATATAATTTTTGTTAATATTTTTACTATTATTCTCAGTAATAATACTGTCACTACTAATAAAATAATCAGGTTTTTTTCTTTACTACGACTCCAGCAGTGGTGTGGATATTGCCAAGTATTTTTTCTATTATTCTCAGTAATAATACTGTCACTACTAATAAAATAATCAGGTTTTTTTCTTTACTACTACCCCAGCAAGTGTGTGGATATTGCCAATTATAATTTTTTTCACTTTAACTCGTGTATCTAGTTTGTGTGAATCTATTGTAATGCCTCTACTCTGTATATTACTTTTATAAGGCCTAGTGCTGAAAACAGAGATGATGATGATGTTGATGATGATATTATTATTATAATAATAATAGTATAATATATTATTATTATTATTATTATTATTATAATTATTATTATTATTATATATTATTATTATTATTATTATTATTATTATTATTATTATAATTAAACATCTCGTAGTTAAGGTCCCAATAGGAAGCTTCCCCTAAGAATACATTTTTGTACTGAATGACCTCATGATGATCACTCTTCACATTCAAAAGTGATTTACGTATACAATACTGGTCTCCTTTGAACAACTCGGTCTGTTTGAGGAAAACATGGTACCAAGGTATATATATAGAATATACCTTGCATGGTACGAGACCCATATGGCAAAAGATAACTATATGTGCGGTATGTCTGAAATGGTCTCCTTCTACCTACAAATAACTAACGCTGTGTTCAAAGGTCGTCTAGCCATCATATAATGAAATGAATGCTCGTCCCATTAGTGTAATTCCAAGAATCTTGTTTAAAAATACTTGGCTACTGTTTAAAGTGACTAAATTTTGTGATTATTCCTAATTTGGGCGAGAACAGTGATACTTCTTCTCCTGACCCTTAAGAATGACCCTCATTTTCTACTCGAGTAAAAGCGAGAGATGTGTGGGCGGTGACATCCTCCGCCCAATTTGCGTGTCACTTACACCAAGACAGCGAAGGACCCCAAAACGGGCGACTGGGGAACGGGATCATAAAGCCTCTAACACTTTCTCTATTCGACACCGTCACCTAATATGGGAAGAGGAGGAGGAGGAGGAGGAGGAAGGAGTGGCGCCAAAAAGAAATAACTGGATGCAAATGAGATCATATGGAAAAGAGACAAGAGCTAAATAAAAAAAAAAATACTACCATATCTATCTAATTATACTCTGCAGCTACAAAATGAAACTCTAAACAAAAACAAAAAAACTATCACCTCCTAAGCACCAGTAACTCATAATCAATAGCATAAAGCTGCCCAAACATTCGTCTAATACTGGACTACAAACAGGTGCGTCCATCATCTCTAGGATATCTGAGACGGTGGTAAAATGGTCAGAATAATCCAGTGGGATTTATTCTTTAATGTATATAGAAAGAAATTAAAAACCTGTAAATTATACTTAAAAATTTAAAATCATTTCCAAGCCATCAGTGGTCGATAGTTGGCAATGAAACGGCCAACTATCCACCTCTGACACAAAGTAGGTCTGCAGTAGACCTAAAACTAATTTCGACTAATATGCGACGCTTAAGAGCGATGCATTTTATATTTCACGTGTAATGTAGGAATTTTTTATCACATCACCGAGATTCATATACATGCAGTAAGCTACAAATATCCTTTAATATCCAATTAATATATATATATATATATATATATATCAATTCCGAGGGAGAGCGAATTCGATATTAAAAACATTTGTAGCTAATGAATGTATATTTTTAAATATATATATATATATATTATATATATTATATATACATATAGAATGGTTATGTGTTTGTTTGTACGTATGTATGTATATTATTGTGTATATAATAGTATATATATATATATATATATATATATATATATATGTATGTATGGTATATATACATATATACACATACATACATCATGCATATATATGTATGTATGTTATATACATATATATAATATATTATATATATATATATATATATATATATATATATATATTTATTTTGTGTGTGTGTGCATGTATGTGTAGATAAATGGATAGATAGATGTAATTAAAATGTTAGCCTACATAATAAGCAATTGTTTGCAGTCATCTTCATCGGCTGCAACCCGTGCAACTCAAGGATCTCTAAAAGTTCGCTACCTATATCATTCTCATGCTTTCACTTCCACAAATCTCCACTCATCTCTGCTCTCGTATGTCACTATTTTCATGAGAGTAGCCCACGGTCTCCCAGCTCTTCTGTTACTCCCAACAGTCAATAAGGAGAACTGACACCAAGCAAGACAGCAAAGGTTAACGACACTATGAGTAGACGACATGACACGACATGACCGACGCATAAGCTGGATGACGCGTCGATCAGGAAGAGTGGCACCTGGCGCCTCTTAACAGGCCACTCCCTCATAACACACTAATGAGGCTGCGTCAATCATTCGTGAAGTGTTGGTAATCGACGAAATGATCATTGTCATCATCCACGCACCTCGAGAGGAACGTGAGACACTTCTCAGAGGAAAAATAAACGCCTAAAAGTTTTGCGCACAGGATGACACTGTGCAAATGTTCCATTTACACAAGCATATAATCTTCTACTAGATTCAATGACACGGCAAGAAACGCTCGTAAAAATGACAAATGATTTAAAAAGCGAAGCAGACGACGCCTCCATTGTTATTTTTCTTATGTCTGCGCAAGTCTGGGATCTGGGATTTGTGGTCATTAATTTTGACACTTCCCAGATAACCCGGTCCATCGTTCATTTCCTGCAAGATACGCGTTTTTTTTTTTTTTTCCTCCCCTTTCAATAATTTTAGGAACGAAAAGTGCTTCCATCTTAAAGGCAGCTAGTGTTTAATAAACGCCAATTAAAATAATAAGTGTTTGTTATATACTTATATTATATATATATATATATATATATAATATATATATATATATATATGCATATATATGCATATATATATATATATATACATATATATATATATATATATATATATATATATATATATATATATATATATATATATAATGTGTGCGTGTGTGTATTCTTACTCCAGGTGCTGTTCTTGAGAAAAAAGAAAAAAAAAACTGTAACTGATATGAACAATAAATGGCCTACACTAAACTAACAATAATACAGCAAGACTCGCTAACAGTAAACCCATCTTCCTTTCACTAAAATAAAACGATCTCAAATTTTTCTTTGCATTAACAATGAACTCACTTGACTTTATTAGATCTAGTCCAGTCCACGCCCCTTCAACTGCCACCAGGTCTGAGCCCTTCATCGAAAGGCATGGAAGAGAACAGCTTGTGAAACCGCGGAAACCAAGCGGGCGAAGTCTCACAAACAGACAAACGCAAATGACTTGATGGCAGTGTCAACAGAGAAACCCGCGCATAAACATGAGTGGACGTCATCCCACTGAAAATGAACTTAAGAGAGAGACAGTGATATGAAGTAATCCGCCAGACGTTGTTTACATGGCTGCTGACCCTTGCAAAGAGACGTTGAAGGAAAGTTGATATAAATACACTCCCATCCTTAGTCACTTTCTCAGAATGAATAAACAAGCAAAACCGAAGTGACGTCACCATGAACATCGTGACCATTAACCCAACAAAACTACGATGTCTAAAATAAATATTATAAAGAGAACATGATGATGACTGCCTAACGATTAAAAAAGCAAAAAATGTAATTCAGATAGTAGAGTCTTCAGTGGGTCTGAGTGAATGGAAATTAAAATATTTCTTTCTCAAACAAAAAAAAAATGATCGCTTTATACACACAATATAACTGCACATTAAGAACATCAGTCCTTACCTTAAAGCTTTCAAATGTAATTTCTTCGTATGGACCATATTATTTTCATAAGTCTACAACAAATACCGCTTTAAGCCAACGCTCATATTAAAGCTAAATTTATCTCTCGTGAAAAATGGCTATTGATTGCACTCTTGACTGGTGCAATTAGGAGAACAACAGAGCTGAATACTAACAGCGACTTTATGTGGGTAAAACAATTATATTAACGAGCTACAAACTTGGCTAAACCCAGAAAGATGCAATGCCATAATTGAGCTCTTCCATGTAAGGGTTAACCTCTCGCCATTCAGAAGATGAATTAAGTGCTACCGATTATATGGGAGCCATTTTGGAAAATTCAAACATTACTGCTTAAACGCAGATTTCGAGCGCCATTTCCTTGGGAACAAGGTGCAATGATATCTCTCACATACCAGAGTCTCAAAACGTTCATAATTATGCAAAGTCCAGAGTGGTTGCTTGGTCGTTTGGATCAAGCTGTCCTTATGCCAGAACGATCCCTCGCCAAAGGCGTCTCGTACATGTGGTCAGCGTTTACAAATACTAAGAGTCCTAGTGGGGACCTATGGAGTCAGCCAAGCCAAATGAGGGGAGGTTCCACTGTTCGAAATAACTATACCGAATCACCATTAATAAAAGACTGCAGGAAGAAGAACAGGTGTACTTATGCGGTGGTCGTGTACATGGAAACAGCCCTAAAACAGGCAAAAGCCACCACTCACTTTCAAGTCCACGAAAACACAATATAAATCAAATTATAATGCAAAAAAAAATTGAATTGAGCGGACCTCGTAAATTGCCCACGAAGGACTTGGGAATTGTCACAGGAACACCCTAACCAGAGAGAGAGAGAGAGAGAGAGAGAGAGAGAGAGAGAGAGAGAGAGAGAGAGAGAGATACTGTCTCTTTTAAGCGCACGAGACTATAGCCCAGGCAGATCAAATTTCGTAGAGGGGGTCATCTTGCATGTATCACGTCAGGCCTGCGCCAACACTTGGCCATAACGGTGTCCCCTAGTCCCGGGACCACCGGCCAGTTCACACATACTTAGTAAGAGGATTGGATATATCAAGGTCTAGACCTTGGTATATATGATGTGTTGACACATTACGCAGTATTTCTTGAATTGCCTTCCTTCATATGACGTCTCTTCAAATGTCTGTCTGTGATTTTGAGGCATTTGCAGATATAAGATAACAAAGCATAGAAGTGTTTATTTACAAAACAGTTCTCCTTTCTACCGCTCAATATCTGCAGATAGATGGTTTTCTCCATTTACATCACTTCTCAATGGAATGGAATGGAATGGAATGAAATGGAGTATGAAATTGAGGGACACTGCCAAGCAGTGGGACCAATAGGGTCATTTAGCGTTATGGTGAGAATTAATGACAATGTAAACAAAATAATGAGATTAAAATGAGAAATTCTAAATATGATACATGTTTAAAAATATAAAAGCTTAGAGATTCAATTGATAATGGAATTAAAATTACCATAAAAAATAAAAAATAAAATAAAAATACAAGCATAAAATTTTCAGTTCTTTTCACAGAAACCAGAAGCCTTGAAAAATTTATAACTGGGTCAATATGAACGTTCTCAAAACAATATGTAAATAAATATCCTGTATCATCAAGCATCAGGTTACTTAATACCGTGTAAAACGTTCCAATTTTGGTTCACGTTCTATCCAGAACTACAAAACGAGGTGTCAAGATATCATACACGGCAAAGTTAATTTCAAGCCTCGTAGTGACTGGATATTTGAAGAAGAATGTTCTTCAGTTGATTCTTTAACAGATAAAATCTATTACAAGTAACATTAATTGCAAACCTCGGAGGAGAATCCTTTCACTGAGATTTCCATACTGAACAATACGGTACGACTCCTCAATAGAGCCGCTGTCCATCTAATCCTCATCTTCATAATTATAAAGCCTAACCTAAATACACTGCTTGGGTAGTCTCTCTCTCTCTCTCTCTCTCTCTCTCTCTCTCTCTCTCTCTCTCTCTCTCTCTCTCTCTCTCTCTAACTGGGGGTGACTAAAACCCTTCGAAATTTTCATCATGTTCGACAGCAAAATTCCCTTTGCTTTACTACAGCAACAGCTTAAATATTCTGACAGAACTCGATTCACGCTGTAATTCAAGTTTAAGAATGTTTAACAAAAATAAAAAACAAACTTATGACACGGCAGTTATGGATAATTTACTTTCCCAACAATTTACCATTCGTCAATAAAAAATACAAATATATACAACTGTTAACATATCAGGTTAATTACGGAAAGCGCGCGCGCGGACGCACACACACACACACACACACACACACACACATATATATATATATATATATATATATATATATATATATATATATATATTATATATATATATATATATACACATATATATTTTGTGTGTGGGTGTCAAGAAAATGACAAACAAGAGTTGCTACCGCTGTCTACATGAAATTAACTTTATGATGATGCTTTGTTATATTAAGCAAAACCCACAGTAAAAAAATGTGAATAAGTCTTCCTTCTACCCAACCACAAAGAAAGGTTCTGGTGCCTCTTACATCAGAAACCCTGTTTCTCTTTCCGACCTTCCCTGCTGTGCCAAAAATCCCCAACGGTAACAACATGGCCCGGAGGCCCTCCGAGATTTCCTGTGTGAGGACAGGAATAACATCTGTTGTCAGCGACAAAAACAAATCCACCGTCCCTCGACGGCATCCTGATGCCACAACGTCTACTTCAACGCGAGATGAACTTGATCACTCACTCCTTCACTCCTGCAGGACTCCAGAGTTCATTTATCGAAACTACGGCGGACTTGAATTCTAGTTTGGCATAAGAACCATGAACAGAGTCATTCTGTCGGGGATGGGAAATAATGAAGAATTGGAACGTTGCAAACGTGGTTTCATCTCCACAAATAATCCTCACTTAAATAAAAAGGATCCTCAGCAGGAGGTACGGAAGAAAATATGCGAAAACGACCTCACGGAAAACAATGCAGATGACCTCAATCACTCATCTGCAGAACAGAAGTCGTCCTATAGTCAAGAAGGTAGGAAGGGAAATGCTACGAAGATGATCTCATTCAATAACCCGTAGAGAAGAGAGACATAGAATGACGTCAGCAGAAGGAGCAAAGGCCGAAGATGATACCCCTCTTGAGGTCCTTCACACTTACTTCAACGTAAGAGAACTATTTATAGGATTTTACTTCCACGGATTTCTATAATTACATCGAGTCAATGGAAGGTGAGTCATTCAGAGCGTCCTTCGACCTTTTTGGGATGGAGACGTCAGGAGGGCAAATTCATTTGCATCTACATCTACGAAGTCAGAGGCTAAAATAGCAATTCATTTGCATTCATCGGCACCTACTACCTTGACTCAATGTAATTTCCAGTGCAAAGAAAGGACTGTTGCACTTTGGTTGACAAATTCCCAGCTTAAATATCAAAAAAGTATATTAGTTTACACATATACACCCAGGAAAAAAGAAAACTTTACTTCTAAATTCAGAATGGTTTGCTTATTAGCACTTCTAATACATCTCATAGGGAATTAAGACAGTGGTACAAATTTACAATATATATATATATATATATATATATATATATATATATATATATATATATATATATATATATATATATATATGCTGAAGAGACAGAACAAACAAACATGTCAGACGCTCATGAGGTTACTGCTCTTCTCTCTTTTTTATCCACCTATCAGGTACGAATATATTTTCCAACCAGCTGTAGGGTCGTTTGTACTGTTACCCTAGGCATTTATGTAAATTTAAGCAACAATGTGTCTGTCCTCATGACGATGTTTCATTTTTCCCCTCTGGTATTTACATTACGAATTCTGTTGGTTTCACTCAAACGCACACACACGCAATATACGTATATATGTATATGTATATATGTGTGTATGTATGATATATATATATATATATATATATATATATATATATATATATATATATATGAGGGAGAAAGATTGTTGAGCATTCACAGAATATTAATTCTGGCTGAGTAAAAGCATTACACACTATAATAAATCCTGAGAAAACGCTTCACAGGAATCCGAAAAAACCCACACTTAAACATTCGGGCAACTCTCGCCATCAGCAGAAAACATCCGGCAGGAGAAACAAACAAAGAAAAGCGAAGCTGCCCTGAGCATCAGCTCCATTAAAGGCAATGACTCCGCAAAAGAAACTCTGGAGTGAGAAACGGTGCAGTTCCTCCCATTCATGGTCTACTGTCTCTCAATAAAACAGTTTCTGGATTCCTCCAATGACTTTTAATCAGTTCAGTTTTTTTTTTTCTTTCTTTCTTTTTCTCCGAGATTCGCGTCTCTCGAGGATTCTGCTTCGGTCTTCTTCGGACTTCTCAGTAAACGCTGTCGGAGTATGACACCCTCCTGACGTCATCCTTGCGACAGAATGGCTTTCATCATGCCAAGACCTCCGCGAAAATAGGGTATTTCCGACACAGGTTTTCTTCGTTTCAATTACAGATAACATTACAAAGAGTGGTATATTAAAACATCCGCAGAATATAGTGTGAAGTCATGGCGAAATCGCCTAATTTGCTTAGAGAGTTCTGAAAAATATCTCTCTCTCAAAAACTAAATGACTGACTGCTAATTATCTGACGTCAAAACAAAATGAATGACCTTTAGGTAAAATTAACGCGTTGAACGATGGTTAAAGCTTTTCAGCAATAAAACTACGAATTTGACAATAACGTATATGCATGTAAAAGTGTGTAGATGCACTTAAAGCGAGGAGACCACGAAATACTTGCCTGAAAGTGTACGGATACTGAATGCAACTTCTACATCAGTATGGTTATATGCACACAGTAAACAATATTATTTTATAAATAACGATTTTAAACAATAATTTTTTTAATAACCAATCAATCAAAACATATAGCAAAAGGAAATAAAAAATAAGAAAACAATACAATTAAATATTTTTGCAATTACCATCAGCCCCAATTATTCAAACTTGGAGAAGAAATGTAATTACAATTGCAGTATATACTTCAAGAGATTGCCGCTAATATGTGACGTATTTCGATAATTGCTCTCTCTCTCTCTCTCTCTCTCTCTCTCTCTCTCTCTCTCTCTCTCTCTCTCTCTCTCAGACGAATACCTGCCTCAAAATAGCAATGATGTCACAACACCGAGTGTGAATACGACGTAAAGCCTAAACATAAAAATGAGACGACCAACCGACCGCATACATCCAGCGAGGAGCGAACAACTGAACATGTACATAATCCGCATTCCGAGGTTAAGGTCCCTTAGCTGACGATAAGCTAAGCTTACTTACCCCGTCAAACCAAATTCCCCATTACCCTCGCCTGGGTTCAACGATTTATATTTAGTGACACCTACGGGACCAGCATATGCAGTGAACATTCAATACTCTCTCTCTCTCTCTCTCTCTCTCTCTCTCTCTCTCTCTTACACATAATCATGGATACAGTAAGTTTTGATGTATTTCAATCATATTTTCAGTTTATTGTTGCGAGGGCACTTGAGGATAACGAACAAATAAATGAATTAATATGTCATAAAGTGCATGAAATTACAGGTGAACTGCAGGACCTTACAATCCTTTCAATCAAAGTTTTTTTTTTTCATAATCACTCCTTTTCATATTTTTTTCTATACTAACACGTGACTCCTCCGCAGTAGATTCAACAACTGAGCACTTACCTTTTTTAAGTGTTTGTTAACCCATTTTGTGAAGGTCTTCTTTTGGATGGCATCTCGCTCGTCTGTGACAGAAGAAAATGAAAATAAGAGTTAGTGTGTCTTCAGCTACAATTGAAGGACATCAGCATAAAAAGTATAAATAGTTTCATAAATCATTATAGGAATCAAATAAAGACGATAAAATGAACATTCGGTAAAAATACTTTTCCCACTAAGATATTTTATAAAATCTTCAGAACAAAAAATATGAAACTAAGCATCTTGATAACTGGATAACTTTTATCAACATAAAAAAAAACCACGTGTACTTACCACCTCGATATAATTTGACCAACTTGAATAACTGTTAAGATCAAAAGACTAAAATTGCTATATGCTACAACCTAAACATCAATACCTAAAATACACAAGTACACAGTATATACACAGAAAACCACAAGAAAAAAAACCAGCTAATTAACTTTCTAAAGTAAAATTAAGATCATTTCAAGATAAACTCGCCTGTAAAAAACAAAGCTGCTCGAAAAAATGATACAAAATTTAAAAAGTAATTCAAAAGGACGCTATTCACTTCTAATTACTGAGAGAGAGAGAGAGAGAGAGAGAGAGAGAGAGAGAGAGAGAGAGAGAGAGAGAGAGAGAATATTACAAATGCTTCAAAGCTCTATTAAGTAACCAATCAACACTGTTTCACTTTCAGTCTTTTTCGTGGTGGATATACTTTTGGTTCAAAGCAAAGATCTTCGGCCTTTATCCCCTCAGTAACACTTAATGAAAGATGCATGGAACTGGAATTTTCTTTGGAAAATGTTTGGGGCGCTACAAACTTATGGTATGTCTCTCAAGACTTCACGCAATTCACATTCGTGAAAATTATCAAGTTCCGAAGGATATATCTAAAGTTGGTTAATATTCACAAGCACAAACTATGCATATATATATATATATATATTATTATATATATATATATGTGTGTGTGTGTGTGTGTGTGTGTGTGTGTGCATAAAATAGGTGTATTATATACTTTTCTTAATATATATATATATCTATATATATATATATATATATATATATATATATATATATAACGTAGTATATATAGTATGTGTCTCCATCAAAATCCAAAAGATATAAAAAATGATAAAACTGCAGAAAAGTCAAGTGTCATTTTTTTTAACTCCCATTTCTAGTAACCTTAATGTCCGACACAAAAAAAATCAGATCCACCGCAAAACCTGCTATTCCTTCCTGGAGCCATTTCCAACCAGACGATGATTTGAACCCAGAGATGACAACTACATCCAGCATAAGGCCTAAAATCAGGACAGTTTCACCTAGATACCAGATTCGAGTGAAAGAGGGTCGCGGTTTTTTCTTAACTTCCAATTGCAAAGCATTACCAGTCGCATCTGTAATTTAGAAAACCCTTAAACGGAAAAAACTCAGAGCCTCAAGGTCAAAACGAGATACCTGACCAATGGTTATTTCGACGTGTAATAAAAATAACAGCCTGGCGCGCCCGAAGCCGCCCTGTATTTGCGGTGCAACGCACGATATCACTCCAAACCAACCACCCAAACCCTCCCACACCCGCCGCCCACCCCCCCCCCCATCCCCCCTTCGAAAGACAGCAACAGGAAATGTATTTTATTCTTATCAGTGAATGGCCGTCAATGTAACACGAACCGACTGAGACAACAGCAGTAAATGAATACCTATACTACATAGATTACTGTTGGATAAGGACAACAGACATATATATCACATAACCGTAATGACCCCAACGTGTAATGATGCTGACAACTGCGCACTGGATCGATAACTCCAATAGAATCCTAATCATTCCAAAATCAGTTCCAAGCAAACAGTCTGTGGAACGCACAGTCATACATCGAAGCAAACTAACATTTGATACAATTTATTCCGCCACCGATAAACCTGGGAACAAATTTGTTTCATAAAATATCCGAATGTCTATCAGCCTGTCTGTGTCTTATTAAATCCTCCGCCGGAGCACAACCGATCACTTTGTGATAAGAATGAAAATTCGTCCAAGTAAACTATTTTCTCCATAACATAAGAGACAGTGACCACACCTGCTTCATGGTTCTAAGAATAACTACCGGCCAGCAAATGAACTTACAATGTTACCCTGTCACGAATAGTATTCTCCCCCCCTCTCTCTCTCTCTCTCTCTCTCTCTCTCTCTCTCTCTCTCTCTCAAATCAGAAAGCTGTTTGTTAGAGAAACTTTACTGACATGGTGTTTCCTTCCATATGGACTGACTTATTCAAATCCTTCCTAAATTAATTATCAGTCACAAACTTACACACACAGACACACACACACACACACACACACACACAGGGAAACACACAAATACATACATATACATATATAATATATATATATATATACTATATGTGTGTGTATCGAAGCTTCCAACGGAATCTGGAGCTCTTCCAAACGGAAATAAATACAAACCTAGAATGACCTACAATCGGCTGGAAATATAGAAACTGGAACCAGCCATATCACACAGTCCTAAAATTTTAGTTTGGAAGGTTAATTGATGTCCTTGCTATTCTATTCATTCCGTTTTCCCTTTTTTCCCATAAGGTTCTCCTACTGTGTCAAGATTTCTTACGAGTCAACAGTCCTTTGGATGTCATTTGTCAATTCTCGTTACTTCGAGAGGGGAAAAGTTAAGTATATCTTAGTTTTACCAGACCACTGAGCTGATTAACAGCTCTCCTAGGGCTGGCCAGAAGGATCAGATATTTTTACGTGGCTGGGAACGAATTGGTTACCTAGCAACGGGACCTACAGCTTATTGTGGGATCCGAACCACGTTAAATCGAGAAATGAATTTCTATCACAAGAAATAAATCCCTCTGGTTCCGCGTTGGCCGGGCCGAGAGTCGAACCTCGGACCACCGACTTCGAGAGGGGAAATATATATATATATATATATATATATATATATATATATATATATATATATATATATATATATATATATATGCGTGTGTGTGTGTGTGTGCGCGTATATATATATATATATATATTATATATATATATATATATATATATATATATATATATATATATATAAATATCTAATATATATATATATATATATATATATATATATTCTACACACACACACACACACATATATGCATAAATAAACGAGAGAGAGAGAGAGAGAGAGAGAGAGAGAGAGAGA